>NC_053163.1:87313043-87323043 GCF_016835505.1 Polypterus senegalus | reverse complement strand
TGAAATACTCGCTGATGATTTGCTTGAACAACTTAGTTCTGCTATAAAAAAAGCCAAATTCATTTCATTGGCTGTGGATGAATCCACAGACATCACGGACAATGTACAACTCATGGTCTTTGTCAGATTTTTTGATGAAGAAAAGGGAGTGTTTTGGGTCTCACAAACCTCCATGGACACACAAAGGGGGATGATATCTATGAAGCAGTGACACAGATGCTTAGAGACAGAGCAATAGACCTGAAGCATGTTGTTTCTATTGCTACTGATGGCGCACCATGTATGATTGGGAAAGAGAGGGGATTAGTGTCACGCTTGAGAACTCACCACCCTGACCTCATGGCATACGACTGCATAATTCACCAGATGGTTTTGTGTGCCAGCCTTGGAGAAAGGTACTCAGAAGTCATGACAACAGTCATGAAACTAGTCAATTATCTGAGAGCATCCTCTGCTTTGCAGCATCGTTTATTGCACTTCTTTCTAATAGAGGTGAATGCAACATTTGATGATTTGCTCCTTCACAACAATGTCCGGTGGCTTAGTAAAGGCAAGGTACTGGAGCGTTTTTGGGCACTGCGGAAAGAGCTGGAGACATTTCTGTTGGATCAGAAGAGTGCAAAAGCCAAACCGTTTGCGGATTTCATGAAGAATGACAAGAAAATGGAAATTGTTGCTTTTCTAACGGACATTACTTCCCATACTTCCCATCTTAATGACCTTAAGCTAAGGAGATCTAACTTTCTCTCTTTCTTTCCTAGGTGACGAAGCGGAAGCGGAAGCGGAAGTAGAAGCAGACAATGGCCGACAGTGAGAAGAATCGCGTTGCCATCGTTGTCGAGGAACTCCAGGCACTCGACAAACAGATTCAGAAACTCCTGTCTAGACGAAGGTACCTCAGAGACTTGAAGACTCGGCTGCTGGACAAACCACACCAAACAACCGGAACGGCGTAACATCAACCCCACCTCGTGCCGCTCAAGTCCAAGGGCAAGTAAGCTTCGCCCCCGCGCCTCGTAGGAACAACGCTGATGAAGACCTCGACGGGTTTCAGCTTTGCAGGCGGGGTTCAAGGCTAGAACACCTCCAGCGGCACAGGCGAGCATTCAAATCCAGAATCGATTCGACCCTCTCCGCGTCCCCAGTCTGCCTTCAACCCCGGGTGATATAATCGTGGTAGGTGATTCCATTGTACGAAACCTGAATATCACGTGCCCTAATCAAAAATCCTTTGTTTCTTGTTTTCCCGGTGCTCGAGTTCGAGATGTGATGCGGGCGCCGACCTTCTACCAGAAGCACAAGAGGGCAATTGGATCCATCATTCTACATGCCGGCGTAAACGACATAAGGCACCGAGAGTCAGAGGTTCTCAAGGCTGACTTCGCAGCACTAGTTGAAGACACGAAGGAGAGGACCCCATCCGCAAAAATCTTCATCTCGGGTCCACTACCTCTCGTCAGACGATCGCATGAATACTACAGTCGTCTGCTGGGTTTAAACAACTGGCTGAGAGGCTTCTGCGAGAATCAAGACATCGGGTTTATAGACAACTGGGATCTTTTTTGGGAAAGGCCGCTTCTTCAAGCGGGATGGACTGCATCCGAATAGATTTGGCGCCCGGGTCCTCTCCGAAAACATCGCTAAGGTAATTCGTCTATCTTGACTGTCTACTTCTACTGCTAACCCCTTACGTAATGCTACTGGTTTGATAGGACATAATGGCTTAACAGAGTCTTCCGTTAAAGTGCACATCATTAATAATCTAATAACAAATCTTAATGCACGTAAAAATCTAGGCAGTGCGGCAAAACACCAATAATTTAATTGAAATTACTACTTCAGATCAACACTGCATTAAGACTATAAAAACGGATTGTAGATTACATAAAAAGTACACACAGAGCGGCGTTAACAAAAATAACTTAATTTTTGTTCCGATTACCATAACACGCATAAAATTCAGCTCTGCCCTTCAGAAACATTAAATATGGCACTATTAAATGTTAGAGCTTTAACTAACAAGACATTTTTTATAAACGATCTTATTAGTGATAGAAACATTGATTTTATTGCGCTAAATGAAACATGGCTTAATTCAATGGGGCGGCAGTTTTAATCGAATCTGCCTCCGGATTACAGTTTTACTCGTGCGACCGCCAGGGAAAAGGGGCGGTTTGGCAAACATTTACTCGAGCGATTAAAATGTAAAGATGTTAGTTTTGGTAAATTTAAGTCCTTTGAGTATCTCGCCGTTGTTATTCATGGAGATTCTCACGTTCTCGTATTATCCGTGTATAGACCTCCTAAATATAACGTCTTTCCTTGAGGAATTCTCTGACTTAATGTCAATTTTAGTTACAAACTATGATGCACTCTTAATAGTCGGCGACTTTAACTTTCATGTCGACAATCAGTGTGACCAAAAGGTAAAGGAATTCATGAACCTCCTGGACTCTTTTGATTTGAGGCAGCTCGTAAATCAGCCTACACATAAAGCAGGTCATACGTTAGACTTAGTGATTACTAAAGGACTTAAAGTTGATATAAAGCAGGTCACTGATATCGGTCTATCAGACCATTTCCTTCTACTATTTAATATAGAAATAAAGATAGAAAACGCTCATGAGAAGCATTTTGTTAAAAACGCTTCTTTGACTCATCAGCAGCTTTAAAACTTACAACTATTCTAAGCAATCAGTCCGTTTATAATGCCAGCTATAATAGCGAGGATAATGTAAATAGTAAAGTGGAAAACTTTAATTCTAAAGTAAGAACTGCTGTTGACATAGTTGCACCTGAAAAGACAGTTAAAAAATCCTCTAGTATTGTTATTCCATGGAAGACCCAAAGAGTGTCTGATTTAAAAGAACATGTCGTAGAGCTGAGCGTAAATGGAGGAAAACTAAACTAACTATCCACTATGAAATATTAAAAGTTAAAATAACAGAATACAATAACACTGTCCGTCTTGAGAGGCTGCTATTTCTCTAATATTATAAATAACAATGCTAGTAATCCCAGAGTCTTATTTTCAACAATTGACCGTCTGTTAAACCCAGGTAACACAAAGGAATGCCCCAGAATACTTCCAGTGAAACCTGTGAGAACATTGCTGTATTTTTCACTCAAAAAATTAATGATATTAGAGATAACATAGTATATCTCCCCAACACTGCAGAACCTCCAAAGCCCGGTACTCCGTTATAAACAAATTAAATGCTTTCACCAGGATAGATTTACCTGAATTACATAGTATAATCTCTCAACTGAAACCTCCACCTGCGTCCTTGACCCAATACCAACCAGGTTTTTCAAAGAAATATCAGGCGTCTAATTGACAATATTCTGGACATAGTAAATTGTCATTAGATACGGGGTCTTTCCAGACTGTCTTAAGACTGCTGTAGTTAAACCCCTTCTTAAGAAACATAATCTTGACCCCTCTGCCTTTGAAAATTTTAGACCCATTTCTAACCTGCCCTTCTTAAGTAAAATTCTAGAGAAGGCAGTCATTATGCAGTTAAATGACCACCTAAATAAACATGCTATTCTTGATACTTTCAGTCAGGCTTCAGAACAAATCACAGCACAGAAACTGCACTTGTTAAAGTAGTAAATGACTTGGGTAAATGCAGACAGAGGCCATTTATCTGTTCTCATCCTCTTAGATCTGAGTGCTGCATTTGACACCATTGATCATAATATTCTTAGAAATCGCCTTAGTCAATGGGTGGGCCTCTCTGGCAGTGTCTTAAATTGGTTTGAATCCTACCTGGCAGGGAGAAAATTCTTTGTGAGTTGTGGTAATCAAATCTCAAAGACACATGATATCCGATATGGTGTTCCACAAGGCTCTATCCTGGGTCCGCTGTTATTCTCAATCTACATGCTTCCGTTAGGTCAGATTATCTCAGGTTACAATGTGAGCTACCACAGCTATGCTGATGACACACAGCTGTACTTATCTATAGCACCTGATGACTCGACTCTTTCGATACACTAACACAATGTCTTACTGGTATTTCTGAATGGATGAATAGTAATTTTCTCAAACTAAATAAAGAGAAAACTGAAATTTTGGTAATTGGCAATAATGGATTCAGAGGTTATCAGAAATAAACTTAATGCACTAGGATTAAAAGTTAAGACGGAAGTAAAAATTTAGGGGTAACCGTTGACTGTAATCTGAATTTTAAATCGCATATTCATCAGACCACTAGGACAGCATTTTTCACTTAAGAAACATAGCTAAAGTTAGACCTCTTATATCATTGAAAGATGCTGAGAAATTAATTCACGCTTTTGTTTTCAGTAGACTAGATTACTGTAACGCACTCCTCTCAGGACTACCCAAAAAGACATAAATCATTTGCAACGAGTGCAGAATGCAGCTGCTAGAATCCTAACTGGGAAAAGAAAATCCGAACACATTTCTCCAGTTTTGATGTCACTACACTGGTTGCCTGTGTCATTCAGGATTGACTTTAAAATACTGCTTATGGTTTATAAAGCCTTAAATAATCTCGCTCCATCTTATATATCGGAATGCCTGACACGTTATATTCCAAATCGTAACCTTAGATCTTCAAATGAGTGTCTCCTTATAATTCCAAAAGCTAAACTTAAAAGAAGTGGTGAGGCGGCCTTCTGCTGCTATGCACCTAAAATCTGGAATAGCCTGCCAATAGGAATTCGCCAGGCAAATACAGTAGAGCACTTTAAAACACTGCTGAAAACACATTACTTTAACATGGCCTTTTATAACTTCACTTTAACTTAATCCTGATACTCTGTATGTTCAATTCTTCATAATAACTATTCATGGTGGCTCTAAAATCCGTACTGACCCCTACTCTCTCTTCTGTTTCTTTTTCCGGTTTCTTTGTGGTGGCGGCCTGCGCCACCACCACCTACTCAAAGCATCATGATGCTCCAACAATGATGGACTGAAAGCCAGAAGTCTACGTGACCATCATCATCAGGTCCTTCCATGAAAATATGATGATTTATGTTAGGTAGAATGCCCAGAGGGGACTGGGCGGTCTCTTGGTCTGGAACCCTACAGATTTTATTTTTTCTCCAGCTTTGGAGTTTTTTGTTTTTCTGTCCACCCTGGCCATCGGACCTTACTCTTATTCTATGTTAATTAATGTTGACTTATGTTTATCTTTTATTGTGTCTTCTATTTCTATTCATTTTGTAAAGCACTTTGAGCTACATTTTTTGTATGAATATGTGCTATATAAATAAATGTTGATTGATTGATTGATTAATATGAAGCTCCAAGGCAAAAACCTTTGGATGTCCACCCTGGCCATCGGACCTTACTCTTATTCTATGTTAATTAATGTTGACTTATGTTTATCTTTTATTGTGTCTTCTATTTCTCTATTCATTTTGTAAAGCACTTTGAGCTACATTTTTTTGTATGAATATGTGCTATATAAATAAATGTTGATTGATTGATTGATTGATTGATTGAAAAACAGCACAGTGTGTGGCCTCATGTTAGCTGTCCGTGCTTTCCAGAGGAAACTGGAGGTGTTCAAATGTGACTTACAGCAGGACCTGCTTCACTTCCCAAGACTTTTGGATCAGACTGCAGGAAAACATCACCATCACAATTATATTGAATTCCTTAACAAGCTGATTAAAAATTTCCAAACTCGCTTTGAAGATTTCCCTTTGGGAAAACAAGTCTTGCTGTTCATCGAAAATCCATTTCTTGTCAAAAATATTGCAGAATTCTCAAATGAAGCCACAAAAGTCTTCCAATGGGCCAGTGCTGCTTCTCTGCAAACAGATTTAATTGAGCTACAAGAAAACCTAGCACTGCAGGAATCTCACGTGACCTTGTCACCTTCTGGACAAAGATGGTTACTGCGGCAGGTGTTCCTCTCCTGCAGAAGATGGTCCTTCAAATTCTTACAATGTTTCCCTCAACGTACTGCTGTGAAACTGCCTTTTCCACTATGAACATGGTGAAAAACACATACCGCCACACCATCACCAATGAACATTTACATCAGTGCCTCCGCCTTGCCCTCACACCTTTTATGCCCAAGTTCAAACAACTGGTGGCATAAAGAAGGTGTCACCTTTCACACTAAAAAGGCCTACCATGTCATTTTTTTGTGTATAGTTCTAAAGTTTGGGGATTGCCTTTTTTTGGAGTTCTCTATTTGGAATTTAACCGTCACTTTTACGGACCTCAGACTGAATGGAAATTTAGTAAGTGGACCTTTCAACTTTATATTTGAGTAGCCCTGGTCTATAAGTTATTAAACAGTAAAACATTAACGTTTTAAGAAGTACAGGTACATTGAAATTACATTTTCTATGTGAACGTTCAAATTTGTGCCTCTGGTAATGTGCCTTACTGGCATTTAAAGAAAATTAGTTTTGTGTCCTCTGCAGTGTTAAGAGAGAAAGGCTTTGGTTTGGGATAAAAGGAAAAAAGGTGTAAAGAAAGGAAAGTTGCCTTTTTCTTTTATATAGTATAGAGAGATGTGTTCGCTGACGTTATGATCGCCTTTTGGGGACAGTCGCGGTGGGTCTTGTGTAGACTGGTGAGACGTCTGCGCCATTAATCGGCTGTGATGGCACTGTCAGTCCTCCACTCCTGTGCGTGTCTTCATAATCCGAGCTGAGGACCTCATAATCGTATACGTGCAAAAGAAAGTGTGAATCGGCTTAATATTATTTTGCTGTGGTGTAGAAAAGGGGTCCCGTGTTTGCACTTGTCTGGGCTATAGCGCAGGGGGAGGATGAAAAAAATTAAAAGTGCTCACTTTGACTTAAGGCAGAAGCGCAGTCAGCGCCTCAAAGGCCGGCACAGCTATGCACGCTGGCTGCTCGACTTTTGCTGGGCAGGAGACCCCAGTTTTGCAGACACGTTCATGATATCAAAAGTCTCAGCGCTCTTTGGAGGTCATTCATATATATATATATATATATATATATATATATATATATATAAAATACCCGCTACTGGCGGAGAAGTGTGTTAAAGAAGTAATGAAAAGAAAAGGAAACATTTTAATAATAACGTAACATGATTGACATTGTCATGAGTGTTGCTGTCATATATATGCCTGCCTAAATAAGTCACCCTCGCTTTGCTCTTACTTTTTACCGTTCATTTAATCATGGCTAGTGGCAGAAAAATTATAAAATGGAAGGAGGATGGTTTACCAAAACAATTATTGATGGCGAATCAATTATTTATAAAGCTTGAATTAGTGATCTGTTTTTCTGTGTTAACCTCATATTTTTTCATACTTCTTCTCAAACTAAGGTGGTGCGAGGGTAAAATGAATCGGGATGCGCTGATCAATGTAATCGGTGTACCAGGAAATCATGCATTGACAAAGCTCCCTTGCTTGTAATGCAAAGTGTGATTAAATGCATTATTTTTAACGGTTATGGAGCACATGTATCGAAGCTTCTCAGCTGTGCTTGTGCTAAGAAAAGGAAAGATTTTAAAAATAACGTAACACGATTGTCAATGTGACCTTTTGTAAGTAGTGCCTGGAGGATTCAGTGTGGAGAAACTCTAGAGACAGCGTGTGTATTAACTTGTGGATTTTTCTGTGAGTATTTGGTGGCAGTCTGACGAAGTTGCTTCGGAAGACGGCGTTAGCCGCGGAGCTCAGCTCAGAGCGAAATGAGATGAATGGGAGGGGAGATGATGACGTGACTCCCCCACCCGCCTTAACTGTCAATCCCCCACAAACACAGTCTCTCGAATTTGCATAAGCACACCCCTTCAATTACAATTTTAACTTAGTTACAAAGTGATCAAAACTCTCGTTTATATCCTGCGTCCTCTCATTAAACTTGTATCCCGCATTACCTGTGGGCATTTGAAACGCCAGCGGTAGCCTGTCTATGAACTTAATTTAAAGTTTAGGTTTACACCTTGCTTTCTTTCCGAGGTAGCAGCACTCATGAATATGGTAGTATATGTCACTCGCTCGCTTCTTATTGTTTCGCTGCCTTCTCAATTATATAATGCATGTTTTCTTAAGCGCTTTTTGGAGGTCTTCCTGGTTTTCTACGCACTGCGTTGACAGTCAGTTCACGTGATTACGTGGGAGGCGTGATGATGTCACACGAAACTCCGCCCCCGTCTTTCCAGCTCAACTCTATTACAGTTAATGGAGAAAAATACCTTCCAGTTATAACCATTAGGCGTAGAATTTCGAAATGAAACCTGCCCAACTTTTGTAAGTAAGCTGTAAGGAATGAGCCTGCCAAATTTCAGCGTTCTACCTACACGGGAAGTTGGAGAATTAGTGATGAGTCAGTCAGTGAGTGAGTCAGTCAGTGAGTGAGTGAGTCAGTGAGGAGGGCTTTGCCTTTTATTACTATAGATGTTACCGGCAAAGTTTGATATCCGGCATTCTATAGAATGCCTATAATTTGTCAGTTGTACTTTGCGTTTTGTTCGGGAGTGTTAAAATAGTGTTTTTCATACTTTGCCTAAATATCAGTTGTTATTCTATAGAATGCCTAGGTATTATATATAATGCCTAGGAACACTGTGTAATAATTCTCATATTTCATACATTGCCTAAAAACGCCGGGCATTATATACAATGCCTAGGTATTCTATAGAATGCCGGCTTTTCATACTTTGCCAGTAACATATATACAGTATATATGACAGCAACACTCATAACAGTGACAAAACAATTACATTGACAATCATGTAACGTTTATTTTTAACATTTATAAAATGTTTCCTTTTCTTTTTCATAACTTCTTTAACACACTACTTCTCCACTGCGAAACGCAGGTATTTTGCTAGTATATATATGTGTCTGTGTGTGTATATACAGTATAATATATACACACACAGACACATATATATGCATAGCAAAATACCCGCGCTTCGCAGCGGAGAAGTAGTGTGTTAAAGAAGTTATGAAAAAGAAACATTTTAAAAATAACGTCACATGATTGTCAATGTAATCTCTGTAATTGTTTTGTCACTGTTATGAGTGTTACTGTCATATATATATATATATATATATACATATATATATATATATATCTATACTAATAAAAGGCAAAGCTCTCACTGACTGACTCACTGACTCACTCACTGACTGACTCACTCATCACTAATTCTCCAACTTCCCGTGTAGGTAGAAGGCTGACATTTGGCAGGCTCATTCCTTACAGCTTACTTACAAATGTTAGGCAGGTTTCATTTCGAAATTCTGCTCGTAATGGTCATAACTAGAAGCTATTTTTCTCCATTTACTGTAATGGAGTTGAGCTCGAAAGTTGTGGGGGGCGGAGTTTCGTGTGACATCATCACGCCTTCCACGTAATCACGCAGTTTATAGAAAACCAGGAAGAGCTCCAAAAACCGGTGAAGAAAACATACATTATATAATTAAGAAGGCAGCAAAACAATTAGAAGCGGCGAGTGACATATAAAACCATATTCAGCGCTCACGTGAACTGACGCAGTGCGCAGACAAAAAGCAACAGTTCCAAAGAGTGCTGAACAAAAACCGAATTACACTGCTACGCTCAAATAGACAAACCACACGCCGTGGCGCAATAGTAGAGGCTTAGCCTCTAGCGCCGGCGTCAGAGGTTTGATTCCCAAGAGGGGATACACTGAGTATGTACGCGCGCTTCCCGATTCATTTTAGCCTCGCATCCCCTTGGTTTGAGACATATGAAAAAATATGCGGTTAACGCAGAAAGCCAGAACACCAATTGAATCTTTATGAATAATGGACACTTTATTCGCCATCAATGATTGTTTTGGTAAAGCCATACTCAGTGTATTCATTAGATGAACGGTAAAAAAGTAACAGCGAGGGGAGGGTACCTTATTGAGGCACGCAGACAAAACCACAATAGCACGCGGGCTCGATGTACTGAATTGCACAATCACATTTGAAAAAATATATCTTTTCAAGTTCTATTTAGTCCATATGTGTCAAACTCAAGGCCATGAGCCACATCCGCCCGGCGT
>NC_053163.1:87233043-87308043 GCF_016835505.1 Polypterus senegalus | reverse complement strand
GGGTATTCTGCTAGTATATACATAAACACACACACACATATATATATATATATATATATATATATATATATATATATATATATATATATATATACACACACACATACATATATACACACATATACATATACATATATATCTTTATCTCTATCTATCTATATTATATATATCTATCTATATCTACAACCCCAAATCAGAAAAAGGTGGGACAGTGTGGAAAATGTGAATAAAAAAAGAAAAAAGCAAGTTATAAATTCTCCTCAAATTTTATTTCATTGCAGACAGTATGAACACAAAATAATTCATGTTTTTTTTTTGTCAATATCATTTGATTTGTAAATAAATATCCATTCTTGCCATTCAGGCTTGCAACACATTTCAAAAAAAGTTGGGACAGTACAGCATTTACCATTTTATACAGTTCCCCTGTCTTTTAACAACACTTTTTTAACAAGACGTTTAGGCATTGAAGAAATCAAGTGACTAAGTGTTGCAGGTGTTAGTTTGTCCCATTCTTCCTGCAAACAACGTTTTAGGTGCTGTCAGGGATGCCAGGGGCAACGACCAGGCCGGGACGCCTTGAGGAACAGGAAGAGGGTCTATGCCCACCCTGGATCACGTGGGGGCCGCCATCCTGGTTGCTTTGGGGGCCACGGGTAGGGGGCTTGGAAGCCCAACCCTGTAGGGACCCGTAGTCACCGCCGGGGGTGCCCCAATGCCTTGGGGACCCTGGACCTCAGCACTTCCGCCACACCAGGAAGTGCTGGGGGGAAGAGGAGCAGGGACACCTGGAGAGCTTCTGGGATGAGATAGAAGGGGCCATCTCCCTTCATTCGAGGTTGGAGTCGAGTGGAAGCAAGACAAAGCAGGAGAGGAGAGTGGAGGTGGCCCGAAGAAGGCGTTGAGTGGCCAGGACTTTGTCGGGGTTCGTGTGTGCACTGACTTAATTCTGTAAATAGTGTAAATAAACATGTGGTGGTGATTTAACAACATGTCTGCCTGTCTGTGCCCGGGCCGCGTCCACAGTGCACAACAGTATGGGGTCTTCGTTGACGCATTTTTCGTTTCAAAATGCGCCAAACATTCTCTATAGGAGACAAATCAGGGCTGCAGGCAGGCCAGTCAAGCATCCACACCTTCTTCTTACACAGCCATGCCTTTGTTATGCGCATTGTCTTGCTGATATAAGCATGGGCGTCCCTGGAAAAGACGTCGTCTTGAAGGCAGCATTTGTTCCTCCAAAACTGAGATATACTTCTCAGCATTAATGGTGCCATCGCAGAAGTGCAAGTTACCTTTGCCGAAGGCACTGACATAACCCCATACCATGACAGACCCTGTCTTTTGGACTTGTATCTGGTAACAGTCTAGATGGTCCTTTTCCTCTTTGGTCCGCAGCACACGGTGTCCATTTCTTCCAAAAAAGATGTGAAAAACCAATTCGTCTGACCACAATACACGTTTCCACTGCACAGTGGACCATCCCAGATGCCTCAGAGCCCAGAGAAGTCGACGGCACTTCTGGACACTATTTATGTAGGGCTTCCTTTTTACACAGTACAGTTTTAGCTGGAATTTCCTAATGTAACTACGTACTGTAGTGCTTGAGAGTGACTTCCTGAAGTAGTCCTGAGCCCACGCAGTTATATCATTTATTGATGAATGACGGTTTTTAATGCAGTGCCATCTGAGGGCTCGGAGATCACGGCCATTCAGTTTAGGCTTGCGTCCTTGGCCTTTGCGCATGGTAATTTCTCCAGATTCCCTGATTCTTTTCACTATGTTATGTACTGTGGAGGGAGAAATGCCCGAATCTCTTCCTATCTGTCTTTGAGAAACGTTTTTCTTCATCATTTCAAAGATTTTTGCCTGCACTTGGTGGCAAACTGGCAATCCTCTGCCCATCTTTGCTCCTAAAGGAGTAGGCCTTTCCTCGATGCTGCTTTTATACCGAATCATGATTGCAATCACCTGTTAACATCACCAGTTTGAAATCACATCATTATTTAGTTATTATACCTCATTACTACCTCTGAATTGCCCCCATCCCAACTTTTTTTTGAATGTGTCAAGCCTGAATGGCAAGAATGGATGTTTATTTACAAATCAAATGATGTTGACCAAAAAAAACATGAATTATCTTGTGTTCATACTGTCTGCAATGAAATAAACGTTAAGGGAAATTTGTAAATTACTGCTTTATTTTTTTATTCACATTTTCCACACTGTCCCAACTTTTTCTGATTTATCTATATATATATATCTATATATATATCTATATATATATATCTATATATATATATATATCTATATATATATCTATATATATATATCTATATATATCTATATATCTATATATATATATATCCTTTGGGGTGCGAGCAGCTGTTGCTGGGGGTGCCAGAATCCATCGAGGAAGAAAAATGAAAAACATTATTTGTACATAATCTTAATTTATTTATCCATTCCTAAATAATTAAATGGGCAGGCTATTTCGTATCAGTGAAATACGCTGTTTGTTAAAACGGATGACTCCCGCTCTTACGTGAAAGTCTGTGTGGATATTATGAAATATCGTATCTGTTCAAGTTCTATTTAAATTTTAAATAGAAGGAATTTTTATTTAGTCGACAGAAATATCTTTGGTAGGAATGTAAGTTAAATGTAGGCATCATTGCATAAATTTTTCTTCACCATACAAATGTAAAGAGTAAATTTGCCTTAAATTCCAACCAAAGATATTTCTGTCGACTAAATAGAACTTGAAAAGATATATTTTTTCAAATGTGATCGCGCAATTCAGATCGAGTTGACGCGCACTACATCGAGCCCGCGTGCTATTGTGGTTTCGCCTGCGTGTCTCAATAAGTCACCCTCCCCTCGCTCTTACTTTTTTACCGTTCATCTAATGAATACACTGAGTATGGCTTTACCAAAACAATCATTGATGGCGAATAAAGTATCCATTATTCATAAAGCTTCAATTGGTGATCTGTCTTTCTGCGTTAACCGCATATTTTTTCATACGTCTCAAGCCAAGGGATGTGAGGTTAAAATGAATCAGGAAGCGCGCGTACATACTCAGTGCACCCCCTCTCGGGAATCGAACCTCGGACGTCGGCACTAGAGCATGTAGATCGGTATATATATATATATATATTGTCACGCATGCGCGACTAGGAGGCCGCAGAAGGACCTTAAAACACATCGAGAGACATTCGCCGGCGGGGAATGGCGGGGTACTAACCTTTTTCCTTTGTTTTCCAGAAGTAAAGACGCTCCGCCATGAGCCACTATACCGCAGTGCGTCTACTTCCGCCCTTCCTCCGCCATCTTCCCTGACGTCACCAGTCCCGGCATCCCTCATGCCTCCTTCCCAGCATTCCTCCACTTCTGGCTCCTCCCATATAAAATGGCCACCGACGCCTAGTATGGCGTCACGCAGATGCAATTGTTTTTTTTCTGTCTGACCGTTTTTGTTTATTAGGAGCTGGATTGTAGACAATATACGGGGCCGGAAAACCCCAAACCTTTCTTCTGTTTGTTCAGTTGGTTACATTGGCGTAGTTGGCAGGATACTTGTCCAAAGGAGATGACGGAAGGACAGGACCTGAACACTGTACTCCAGGGGATGAATGCCCAGATCGTCGCCCTGCAACAGGCCCAGGCCGCTACTAACAGGGAGCTGGAGCAAACCAAGACCCAGTTGGCCGAGCCTCAAAGAATAAGACCTGATCCGCCTCACGCAACGGCCCAGCCCCTGGTGCCTATGACCGAGGCCAACAATGTGGAGTCATACCTCGGCATTTTTGAACGGACGGCCACCCGGAACGAGTGCTTATTACGACCTCCCCGAGGAGGAGGCCGCACAGTATGACCTCCAGAAACAGGAGATCCTGGCACGCTACGGCATAACGCCGGGCCAGCAGGCAGCAGAGTGGAGAACCTGGCAGTTTGACCCGGATAAGCCGGCCCGAGCACAGGCCTTCGATTTCTGGGGAAAAATGGGGCGATGGCTACGGCCCGAAGGTCCCCAAGCCAGGAAGGTCGTAGAAACAGTGGCCTGTGAGGGCCTGGTTAACGCCCTACCTAGCTCCCTTGCCCAGCAGGTCCGGCGCCACCCATATAAGGATATGTCGGTACTCCTGGAGGCCCTGGAGCGTCAGCTCGTGGCCTACCAAGCCGGGGTCCGAAAGACAAGCGTGGGAACCGGCAGGGATGGGTGGCCCACCCCGAGCCCACTCGACGCGCTGCGGAAGCGCCATTGAAACCCAAAGAAAAACCGGCCTCTCCGCGCTGTTACAAGTGCGGAGAGACCGGACACCTACTACCGACCTGTCCCCTCAACACGGCAATGGAGCCGATGGACTGCACCTGGGCCTCCAAGGAAAGGTATTGTACTCCGTCGCACCCGCTGGCAACTCCAAACACGGGAGTGGTGTTGTTGAATGGGCACTCGGTGGTGGCTTTGTTTGACTCTGGCAGCAACATCACCATTGTTGCTCGCCGTTATGTATTACCGCGACAAAGGCTTAAACAGCACTTACAGGTCACATGTGTGCACGGAGAGACCAGGTCTTACCGTTCCGCCCGGTGCTTTATTACCTGGAAGGGGCAGGTTTCCAGTTTGATGGTCGCGTATTGCCCGTACCCCTATCCGGTCATTTTGGGACAAGACTGGTCGCAAACAAATTGCGGTAAGACGCACACCGCTCCCGAAGCCTCCTTAGGTCTGGCTATGAGGGGACGAGGCGCCCTTCCAGCGGTCTCCACGCCATGCTCTGGGGCAAGCCAAGATGGCGCAGGCACATCGGGGGACGTTTCTCAGGCGACGGACTCTGACCCGGAAGTATCCGCCGGGGGAGGGACAAGCCAGGGGACCCTTCCGCACAGCCGCTCACAAGACCCATTGAGCAATTTGGATCATCAATTTCGATCCACGCCTGCCTCATTTAAGATGGAGCAGTGGAATGACGATTCCCTGCGGTTTGCCCGGAATGCGGTTGTTCTGCCAGGCTGCTCACTAGCTGATGGTTCCATGCCACGCGAGCCATTCTTTGTCCTAGAAAACGATCTGTTGTATCGGGTAGCAACTCACGAGGGTGAGGTGCGGAAGTTGTTGTTAGTCCCACGTACCTTCCGGCGGGAGGTGTGTGAACTGGCACATGCTCACATCTTAGGCGCCCACCTCGGGGCCAAAAAAACACTGGAGAGAGTCAAACTGTGTTTTTACTGGCCCGGGATCAATGAGGTGGTCCGGGGTTTCTGTCAGTCCTGCCCAGAGTGTCAGATTCGCCAGATTCCTAGGAGGGACTGCACTCCTCTCGTCCCCATTCCTTTAATAGACATTCCATTTGAACGAATTGGGGTCGATTTAGTAGGACCCCTTGAACCCTCAAACCGTGGTTACAAATACATATTAGTCATGGTCGATTATGCAACCCGATACCCAGAGGCGGTTCCCCTGCGCTCCGCTAATACGAAAAATATCGCAAGGGAGTTAGTCAACTTATTTTCAAGAATGGGTATCCCCAAAGAAGTCCTCACGGACCAGGGTACTCCCTTCACCTCGGATACGTTCAGGGAGGTTGCTAAATTACTCAGAATAAAGCATCTAAAGACGTCTGTTCCGCCACCCCCCCCAAACAGACAGGTTGGTAGAAGGATTTAATCAGATGCTTAAGCAGATGCTTCGCAAGGTAGTCAGCGCCGATGGCAGGAATTGGGACCAACTCCTACCGCTAGTGCTTTTTGCCTACCGAGAGGTACCCCAGGGCCTCTACGGGCTTCTCCCCCTTTGAGTTATTGTATGAACGACAACCCCGGGGGCTTTTAGACACACTAAAAGAGGGCTGGGAGGATGAGGCCCTTCCCTCCTCCAATATATTGGAGTACGTCGCGCAACTGCGCGACAAGCTCGCTAAAATCAGGCCTATCCTAAAAGACCACGTGACTTGTGCGCAGGCAGCGCAGGCCCGGTGTTACAACCGCAACTCAGTCCTCCGAGAGTTCCACCCGGGGGATCGAGTGATGGTGCTCGTTCCCACCTCCCACTCTAAACTGCTAGCTCATTGGCAGGGGCCATACGAGGTTAAAGAAAGAAAGGGGCTCGCCGACTATTTGGTTCTCCACCGAATCGTCGACCGAGTGAGAGGATCTACCACGTCAACTTTTTGAAACCGTGGAAAGACAGGGAAGAGGTCCCCAACACCCAAAGGTCCCTCTCCCTATTCACTGGCGCGTCTGCCCTTAACCTCGGAGACGAGCTGACACCCTTACAACGGCGTTAGATAACCCAGGTCATCCACGCCAACCCTGAAGTGGTGAGCGAGTCACCTGGTCGGACCGCCCTGATTGCACACGATATAGTCACAGACCCCAGAGTGATCGTTCGGGAGAGGCCCTATAGACTCCCGGAGGCGAAATACACTGAAGTGGAACTGGAGGTGCAACGCAGGTTGGATATGGACATTATTGAGGAAAGTCATAGTCCCTGGTCTAGTCCAATCGTCCTCGTTTCCAAGCCAGACGGCTCCTGGAGGTTCTGCAATGACTTCAGACGTCTAAACCAGGTCTCCAAGTTCGACGCCTACCCGATGCCCCGCATTGACAACCTACTCGAGTGGCTGGGTGTGGCCCGATACTTGACTACCCTTGACATGACGAAGGGGTATTGGCAAATTCCTTTAACGGCATCCGCGAAAGAGAAAACGGCCTTTAGCACCCCTAGTGGACATTGGCAGTACAAGGTCCTCCCATTTGGGCTGCACGGGGCCCCAGCGACCTTTCAGCGTCTGGTGGATAGAGTGCTGAAGCCCCACCAGTCCTATAGTGCCGCCTACCTGGATGACGTCGTCATCTATTCCGGCACCTGGGAGGAACATCTATTGCAGGTCTCAGCTGTCCTCGCGACACTAGCTAAAGCCGGCCTCCACATTAACCCCCGTAAGTGTTTCTTTGGCTTGAAGGAGGCCAAATATTTAGGCTACCTTGTGGGACGAGGACAGGTGAAACCCCAATGTTCCAAAGTTAAAGACATCCTGGGATGGCCCGTCCGAGTACCAAGAGACAGGAGCAGGCTTTCCTGGGGCTGGCTGGGTACTACCGCCGGTTCGTACCCCGTTTCTCCGAGAGGGCAGCACCCTTGACTGACTTAACAAAGAAAGGCGTTCCCCTTCATGTGGTATGAAACGACAAGGCAGAAACTGCATTCAGTGACTTAAAAAAGGCCCTGACGTCGACACCTATACTACGAACCCCTGATTTTGGGATGCCCTTTATTCTCCAGACCGATGCTTCGGACACAGGCCTGGGTGCCGTGTTGAGCCAAAGCATCAATGGTGTCGAACACCCTGTGATGTACCTGAGCCGGAAACTGCTGGACCGGGAGACCCGGTATGCGGCGGTGGAGAAGGAAGCCCTGGCCATTAAGTAGGCCGTGACTTATCTCCGGTACTACCTGTTGGGTCGCGAGTTCACTCTGGTGACTGACCACGCGGCCTTGCAGTGGATGTCCCTTCATAAGGAGTCGAACCCGCGGGTCACCAGGTGGTTTCTGGACTTACAACCCTATAAGTTCACGGTCACTTATCGCCACGGCGGCCTTCAGGCCAACGCCGATGACGCTCTCGTATTCACGACCTCTCGGTTGGGTCCGCCTGTCCTGACGGTCTCGGGCTAAGGGGGGGGGTCGTGTCACGCATGCGCAACTAGGAGGCCCCGGAAGGACCTTAAAACACATCGAGAGACGTTTGCTGGCGGGGAATGGCGGAGTACTAACCTTTTTCCTTTGTTTTCCAGAAGTAAAGACGCTCCGCCATGAGCCACTATACCGCAGTGCGTCTACTTCCGCCCTTCCTCCGCCATCTTCCCTGACGTCACCAGTCCCGGCATCCCTCATGCCTCCTTCCCAGCATTCCTCCACTTCTGGCTCCTCCCATATAAAATGGCCGCCGACGCCTAGTATGGCGTCGCGCAGATGCAATTGTTTTGTTTTTTCTGTCTGACCATTTTTGTTTATTAGGAGCTGGATTGTAGACAATATACGGGGCCGGAAAACCCCAAACCTTTCTTCTGTTTGGCTCTAAGTTTGTTACAATATATATATATATATATATATATATATATATATATATATATATATATATATATATATTTATACTAGCGCTTCGCAGCGGAGAAGTAGTGTGTTAAAGAAGTTATGAAAAAGAAAAGGGAACATTTCAAAAATAACGTAACATGATTGTCAATATACAGTTATTGTTTTGTGAGTGTTATGAGTGTTGCTGTCATCAAGGATTTAATTATCATTATTTCTTTCAATCAGGTTCGTATTTGTAGGATGTGTTGTGTTCAAGTTACATTCCGTGTTTGTCAATCGTTGTAAAGATAACAGGTTTCATTCATCGATTCATTTCTTACTGCATCAATAAACAGCTCGTCTTCCTCTTTATCTGAGACGTGACACACTGCATGCATGCTTCCTTTAGCGGGACATTGACTTTTTCCACTGTGTGCTTTGTTTCCACAGTAGCTGCACTTATGAATATGCTTGTATGTATCACACACTTCATATTTTTTGCTGCCTTCTCAATTGTGTAATTCGTTTTTTGTTCAGCACTCTTTGGAACTGTTGCTTTTTGTCTGTGCACTGCGTCAGTTCACGTGAGACGCTCGGTGTACATGCATCGAAGGTTCCCAGCTGTGCTGGTGCCATCTCGTGTGATGTCCACGGCTGTATTTAATGTTAGCTAAGACCCGGCACTTAAAAGTTTCTCTCACAGTTTCGCTGAGTTTGTGCCAAACACCACCCTGACCATCTCATCTTTCTTTGCATAAGCACAGTCCTTCATCCGTGAATATTTAGCGGCAGTGTTTCTATTGGATTGCCGCTGACGGACGGCCTTATATGGGCAGTCACAATTACGTGGGAGGCGTAACTCCGCCTCCCATGGGCATCGAGCAGAAGTCTATCTATAATAATAAAAGGCAAAGCCCTCACTGACTGACTGACTGACTCATCACTAATTCTCCAACTTCCCATGTAGGTAGAAAGCTGAAATTTGGCAGGCTTATACCTTACAGCTTACTTACAAAAGTTAAGCAGGTTTCATTTCGAAATTCTACACGTAACGGTCATAACGGTCGATAACGGTCGACAACGTCCGCCATTTTGAACTTTCTCATATATGGCCCCATCTTCACGAAATTTGGTAGGCGGCTTCCCTGCGCTAACCGAAACCAATGTACATACTTATTTCGGTGGTATTTCGGTGGTTTATTTCTGTCAGCCGCCATATTGAACTTTCCAACGTCACTAATTCTCCAACTTCCCGTGTAGGTAGAAGGCAACGCTAACTGAATCCTAAATACGTACATATATACGTCCATAGCCTGCAGCTCGGTTACCGTATGAGGCGGCGTTGGGTCCCCCATCCCAACACCTCCCACGTTGTTGGCTGCCTGCCTATATAAGGCCGTCCGTCGCTCCAGTCTCTACATTCCCTTCCTTGCTTCGCCACGGGATTCACGTCTCCCTACTGAAAACTACAGCCTTTTTGTTTAATCCACGGCTTCTCCGCTGTTTTATTGTTTGTTTATTACAATTATAGTTATTGTATAGGTATTTTACACTTACTTTACATTGCTCAGGTACCCATTTCCTTTATCATTCCAACCCCCATTACCATGTCTATCGAGGTGATCACCATCGATCAAAGAACTATCACTTACCGATAGTTACCGGTTTCCATGCCCGGAGATACCACCTACCTTTTCCATTCTCTTTGTTACATATTGCACGGCCATATCAGGCTCACTCTTGATATTCGGAGGAACATTGTGTCTTATGTATTGAATGACTGGGACAGGTTCAAGGTGTGGACTGATGACGGTACAGGAGATAATTATACTACACAGGAGCACTGTAAGAGTGAAATGCTTAAGCCCTTCACCTATGGTTCTGCATGTGAGTTGATGGCTGCCACTGAATCTTTCGGTTGTCGCTTTCAAGTGTACCGAAATGGCCAAATATTTTACACCTTTCGACAACCGCCAATGCCTCTTAAACATCTTAGATTCACAGGTGACGATTTCAGTAGTGGACACTTTGATGTTTATGAATGTTTAAACTCTCAAAAGCTGGATGTGATTTTATCGCTGAAACCGGTTGTGTGCTTACAACGCTTGACAGATGCGAATCTCACTTCAATACAACAAATCCTGCAAATACTGTCGTAATTGAAACAAACCATGAAACTCAAACCGATTATGACAGCAGCAATCCAAGCTGTGAGATTTGAGACAAGATTACTGTTCACATGGCCAACTGTAAGTTGCATGCTCAAGAGTAAGCTCAGCGCACAGCTTGGTCATGTTACAACCGGAGGGCCGAACTGACAACATGGTATACAAAGAGATCCTTAACAAATAATTATTGGTATATTTTCCCTCAGTTTAAAAAGGTTAGATTAGATTTTAATGCAGTATTTCGCCGCTGCGAAGCGCGGGTATTCTGCTAGTTATAGTATATGGACGAAAAAATAGGTTCCAGTTATGACCATTACGCGTAGAATTTCGAAATGAAACCTGCCCAACTTTTGTAAGTAAGCTGTAAGGAAAGAGCCTGCCAAATTTCAGCCTTCTACCTACACGGGAAGTTGGAGAATTAGTGATGAGTCAGTGAGTGAGTCAGTGAGGGCTTTGCCTTTTATTAGTATAGATATATACATATCTACATATATATATATATATATACATATACATATCTACATATATACACACACACATATATATATATATATATATATACACATATATATACATATCTACATATATATATATCTCTACATATATATATATATATATATATATATACACACATATACATACATACATATATATACATATATATGTATATATATATACTGTATATAGTAAAATCCCCGCGCTTCACAGCGACGAAGAACTGCTTTTAAATTTTTATTAAGAAGAAAAGAAAACCTTTTTAAACTGAGGGAAAATATACCAATAACTATCTGTTAAGGATCTCTTTGTATACCACGTTGTCAGTTCAGCACTCCGGTTATAATATGACCAAGCTGTGCACTGAGATTACTTTTGAGAAAGCAATGTATAGTTGTCCAGAAGAAAAGCAATGTTGCCTCAAATCAATGGCCTTTTGACCTTTTGTAGGGTCTGTCCCTGAGACTTATTAATTGTCATCGCGAAACAGGGCCTTACTGGAAATTTGAGGCATTTAAATTGAAATGGGAGATCAGAGGGTATAACGGTGATGTGAGAAATACATTAAGAGTGTGGCGCTCTGCTGTTTTTTTGTGTAGCTGCCTTCACATAGCTTCTCTTCTGCTTTATAAACGAACGCCGCATAAGGCCGTTGTTTCTCCTTGCTTGTTTTATTGTTCGTTTATTACGATTGTTATAGTTATTGTGTAGCTATTCGAGACTTACTTTACTGTTCAGGTACCCATTTCCTTAATTTAATCCACTGCTTGTACGCTATTTTTTGTTTGTTTATTACGATAATAGATATTTATTGATTCCCTTCTTTAGCTGACTGCCTGCTCATATAAGGTGCTCCGCTGGTTTTTTGTGAAGCAGCCTTTACACAGCTTCTCCACTGTTTTATAAACGAACGACATATAAGGCCATCCTTTTTCCTTGCTTTGCCAAGGAAGCTGCCTTTTTATTTAATCCACGGGTTCTCCCCTGTTTTATTGTTAGTTTATTACGATTGTTATAGTTTTCTTTATATAGCACGTTGTCAGTTCAGCACTCTGGTTGTAATATGATGAAGCTGCGTGAGCTCACTCTTGAGAATGCAACGTATAGTTGTCCAGGAGAAAAGCAATCTTGCCTGAAATCAATGGCAACCTTTTGTAGGGTCTGTCCCTGAGACTTATTACTTGTCATCGTGCAGCAGAGTGTTACTGGAAATTAGAGGCATCTGAATTGAAATGGGAGATCAGAGGGTATAACGGAGATGCGAGGAATACATTGAGTGTGGAGAAACTCTAGAGACAGTGTGAGTATTAACTTGTGGATTTTTCTGTGAGTATTTGGTGGCAGCGTGACGAAGTTGCTTCTGCAAGACCGCGTTAGCTGTGGAGCTCAGCTCGGAGCATATTCTTTTCCTACCTTGTCAATTGTGTAATGCGTTTTTTGAACAGGTTTGATGCATGTAAGTGATCACTCGTACTGCGTTCAGTCAGTTCACGTGAGCTGCTCTCTTGTGTGATGTTGCGATGTCCACGGCTTTATTTAATGTTAGCTAAGACCCTGCACTTAAAAGTTTCTCGCTAAGGCAATTTTAACTCTGTTACAAAATGATCCAAAGTCTCGTTTATACCTTGTGTCTTCTCATTAAACTTGTATCTCGCAAATAAAGTATTCGACGAAGGCATGACAAACGGCAGCAGGAGCGTATCCATAAACTTAATTTAAACTTACTGTTTACACCGTGCTTTGTTTCCGCAGTAGCTGCACTTATGAATAAACTTGTATGCATTTTTCTTCAGCACTCTTTGGGAGTTCTTCCTTACTTTTCTATGTGCTGCGTTCACAATCAGTTCACGTGATTATGTGGGAGGCGTGATGATGTGACACGCAGCTCCGCCCCCCATGGCCATCGAGCTAAATTCCATTACAGTATATGGAGAAAAATAGGTTCCAGTTATGACCATTATGCGTAGAATTCCGAAATGAAACCTGCCCAACTTTTGTAAGTAAGCTGTAAGGAATGAGCCTGCCAAATTTCAGCCTTCTACCTACATGGGAAGTTGGAGAATTAGTGATGAGTAAGTGAGTGAGTGAGTCAGTGAGGGCTTTGCCTTTTATTAGTATAGATTATATTTCTGCTAGTGCTGCAACACAGCTTGCATTTTTAAAAAGGTCAATGCTGGCCCTCACTCTTTTATCAGCAGACTGCATGACGTTTGAATCCAGTTGATGTGATCACTATCGCACCCACCTCCTTACTAAAAGAAAAGCCATCCACTACAGCCCAGCCCTTATTTTCCATTTCAACCAAATATGGTACAAACCCTTTTAATCTCTCAGTGTCAGTCTTCAACATGTTGCCCTGATTTACATGATACGCTGCTGTCCATGGTGTTCTCCATGTCCATTACAGTATATTATACATTTTGCCACCCCCTTAAAGTTTATTGAGGCCCTCTAGTGGGTCGCAGCCCTCTGATGTATATCATCAACCAGGGCATGTGCAAATACTTGCAGATGAGGAAGACAGTAGCAGCTATTGCAAAAATTTTTGACTAGTCAGTAAGGACAATCAGAAGAACAGAACAATATGATATAAAGCAAGTAGTACTAGGGTGTTGTACCATGTTAGCCATTATGAATGTAGAGAAAAGCCAAGCAAAATGTCACATTTTATTGGCTAACTAAAAATATTACAATATACAAGCTTTCGAGGCAACTCAGGCCCCTTCTTCTGGCAAGATTACATGCCTCGAAAGCTTGCATATTGTAATCTATTTAGTTAGCCAATAAAAGGTGTCATTTTGTTTGGCTTTTCTCTAAATAAAGAAGCATAAGACATTATTTAGACAACTTAAAGGTACAAATTTTCCATGAGAACTAAAGTATACTTTTCACCATTTGAGGTAATCACTCCACATTAACACCCCTTACACAACCCTTGCACCATCTTTTGAAGCAGATTAGTTATTTGATTACATTCAGTTTTGACATGATTTACGCATGGTCTTAAATTGAAATGCAATTTAAACAGCCACTAAGCAAAATGCTAAATGTTTGCATTGCTTTTTGTTATGACACACAATATATGGACATTAATTTCTACACAATATACTTTTGCATTGCATTTTAAACTGAATTGAAAATTGCGTGCCATAGCGAAATGCAATCAATCATCTGGTTGATATGTTTTTTAATTATGACACAATAAAGGCATGCCAAAATTAAAATACACCATATGCATAAGCATTGTGATGTAGTTAAAACATAGGGTTGTATTTAACTTTAGCACAAATAATCTTCCATAAAATACGGTTATGAAACCTCTGAACTCTAAAGTTTATTGCCTCTTGTCCTAGCCTGTGGGTCTTGTGCAGTGCTACATTCTACACTTGCCACAGGAGAGTGCCGTAACTGAAGTGTGAGGGGAAAAAAAATAGACTTAAATGCAGCACGAGTATTGTGTGTTTATATGATCATTAAATTATTATTTTTGTCAGCTTACGAGGAACTTAGGTGAAGTTCATTGTTTGATGTTACTGAAAAGTTGTGGTTCACCATTTCCAGGATTACCCCGGTATCAATGGCATGGCAAAATTCAGATCACAGTGCAACGTCACAGCAGTATTTACCATCACACTGGAATATTCCTCACTTCTACAAAACAGAGATTTCTTAAAAGTGCATATGCTATACATTGAAAATGAGATATATATATATATATATATATATATATATATATATATATATATATATATATATGTACATATATATATTTCTTTAATGCCATATGTATTATGGATAAGTATACTGCTCAAAAAAATTAAAGGAACACTTTTTAATAAGAATATATAGCATCAAGTTGATGAAACCTAAGGGATATTGATCTGGCCGGTTAAGTAGCAGAGAAGGTTATTAATCAGTTTCAGCTGCTTTGGTGTTAATTAAATTAACAATAAGTGCACTAGAGGGGCAACAATGAGACAACCCCCAAAACAGGAATGGTTTAACAGGTGGAGGCCACTGACATTTTCCCCTCCAAATCTTTTCTGACTGTTTTTTCACTAGGTGCCATTGCTAGAAGGTTTGCTGTGTCTCCCAGCACTGTCTCAAGGGTAAGGAGGAGACTCCAGGAGACAGGCAGTTACTCTAGGAGAGCTGGACAGGGCCAAAGAAGGTCCTTAACCCATCAGCAGGACTTGTATCTGCTCCTTTGGGCAATGAGGAACAGATTGAGCACTGTTGGTGGTGGGTCAGTGATGGTCTAGGGAGGAAAATCCATGGAAGGACACCCAGGCCTCTACAGGCTGGACAACGGCACCTTGACTGCCATTAGGCATCGAGATGAAATCCTTGAACCCATTGTCAGACCCTATGCTGGTGCAGTGGGTCCTGGGTTCCTCCTGGTGCAAGACAATACCCTGCCTCATGTGGCGAGAGCATAAAGGCAATTCCTGGAGGATGAAGGAATTGATATAATTGACTGGCCACCACACTTGCCTGATCTAAATCCAATAGAACACCTCTGGGACATTACAGTCTCAAGTCTTTTGAATATGATGCCACAGGCTTGGCACACCTATCCTTGGCCAGTTTTGCCCATTCCTCTTTGCAGCACCTCTCAAGCTAAATCAGGTTGGATGGGAAGCATCGGTGCACAGCCATTTTAAGATCTCTCCAGAGATGTTTAATCGGATTCTAGTCTAGGCTCTGGTTGGGCCACTCAAGGACATTCACAGAGTTGTCCTGAAGCCACTCCTTTGATATCTTGGCTATATGCTTAGGGTCGTTGTCCTGCTGAAAGAAGAACCGTCATACCAGTCTGAGGTCAAGAGTGCTCTGGAGCAGGTTTTCATCCAGGATGTCTCTGTACATTGCTGCAGTCATCTTTCCCTTTATCCTGACTAGTCTCCCAGTTCCTGCTGCTGAAAAACATTCCCACAGCATGATGCTGCCACCACCATGCTTCACTGTAGGGATGGTATTGGCCTGGTGATGAGCGGTGCCTGGTTTCCTCCAAACGTGACGCCTGCCATTCACACCAAAGAGTTCAATCTTTGTCTCATCAGAGCAGAGAATTTTGTTTCTCATTGTCTGAGAGTCCTTCAGGTGCCTTTTGGCAAACTCCAGGCGGGCTGCCATGTGTCTTTTACTAAGGAGTGGCTTCTGTCTGGCCACTTTACCATATAGGCCTGATTGGTGGATTGCTGCAGAGATAGAAGTCCTTCTGGAAGGTTCTCCTCTCTCCACAGAGGACCTCTGGAGTTCTGACAGAGTGACCATCGGGTTCTTGGACACCTCCCTGACTAAGGCCCTTATCCCCCGATCACTCAGTTTAGATGGCCGGCCAGCTCTAGGAAGAGTCCTGCTGGTTTCGAGCTTCTTCCACTTACAGATGTTGGAGGCCACTGTGATCACTGGGACCTTCAAAGCAGCAGAAATTTTTCTGTAACCTTCCCCAGATTTGTGCCTTGAGACAATCCTGTCTTGGAGGTCTACAGACAATTCCTCTGACTTCATGCTTGGTTTGTGCTCTGGCATGAACTGTGGGACCTTATATAGACAGGTGTGTGCCTTTCCAAATCATGTCCAATCAACTGAATTTACCACAGGTGGACTCCAATTAAGCTGCAGAAACATCTCAAGGATGATCAGGGGAAACAGGATGCAAAGGCTGTTAATACTTATGTACATGTGATTTCTCAGTTTTTTTATTTTTAATAAATTTGCAAGAACCTCAAGTAAACTTTTTTCACGTTGTCATTATGTGGTGTTGTGTGTAGAATTCTGAGGAAAAAAATGAATTTAATCCATTTTGGAATAAGGCTGTAACATAACAAAATGTGGAAAAGTGATGCCACTGTAAATACTTTCCGGATGCACTGTATATATATATATATATATATATATATATATATATATATATATATATATATATATATATATATATATATATATATATATATTGTATACTGAGTGTTGAAATATACCTCAAAGTTTTTCTCGGCTTTGTCCCATAGAAGAAGGTGGAGGTGATCAAGTGTTTCACATGAAAGTTGCTTCCCATTCTTGCAACCTGTAAATTTAATTAAAATGACAGACCTATAACTGCTTTCATAAACAAAAGAAACACAACTATTAGGTGAAAAATGAAAATATTTAACTGAAACTTTCTTTTAAAAACATTTACATTAAGGTAACGTAATAGTTGCAAAGGTTGCATTGCATCTACATACATACATTTGGAGTTTGTGTGTTTACAGTGAATTTAAAATTCAAAAACAAGCCTGAATATTAGATTAGCTGTTTTTATTAAATTCTTTCTTCCTAACTATTCCATTTTTTTGTATTTGAATCTCAAATGGATTACCATTTCATTCCATTCAGTGATCATTATCATCTTCTGTTAGGTGCTAGCTAGGAATGAGGTCACATAACAGGTGGTGGAATATTGAAAAATAAACAACAAACTACAGAAAGATACAATGTTAATGTGAAAAATATAAAAAACAAAGTTTGTTTGTTATTTTTCTGAGCAGAACTTTGTACTGCAATGAATTCAATGGATTTTAATGTTTACTAAATCTTAACATTTTTGCTAGATTTTTTAAAAGTTTACAATTATAAATACTTCTAAATTATAAATTTGAAATGTTAATTATTTTGGTTAGTACTATGTACCAAAGTCTCTAAAAAGACTTCTAACTAAATCCATCAAATTTTTACAGATTTTTTAACAGGAATGGTCAGATTTAGCATTATTTTTTCATTTAAGAAAACTATAGACATTTGTAATAAAATAAATTAAGAACCTGTAATGAGATTTTCTATCTTCTGCTTGGCAAGCAGCTCCTTCCCTCTCTGCAACAACAGCTCAATATGCATTACCAAAGCTTTCCCAATTTCTGGGCAATCTTCAAAATGCATACAAACAGTTTTCATGAAATTAAACGCAAGTACCTCCCTATTAATATAAAACTTTGCTTCAGTATATGTAATATCTTTATATTTTTTTAAATTTGTTTTTAGGTTTTGAGTTTGGCATATGTTATCTTACCTGCCATCTTCTAAAAACTGCGTAATAGTACTTAAACAAACATCCAGAGAAACATTTGTATCGAACAGCTTTGCTGCCACTTGAAAAAAGAAAATAAAAACAAAACAAAAAGTTCAAACACTCCACTAACCATAAAATTGCTTATGGCTTTATTACATAACTCATAATAAAGACTGAGATGGGCCACAAGAAACCTATGGTAGATATGAGATGCAGTATGTCCATCACCCATTCATGTTTTGTTTTTTTCATGCTTAAAAGTTTAGTGCCAGGAATGATTCAAGTTCAAGTCAAAAGAATGGAAATCTTACATGATACCACTAAACTAGTGGTATGCAATGATAAGTCAAATGGCTGTAGGCAGCATTTGGTGTGTTCAAATTGCCTATGTGCTTGTCACCTGTTGCTTTCAGCTTCACCCTGGACAGTATGCTGCCTGCTATCTGCAATAAAGATAGTTGTGCCAGTACATAGCCTATCCACATCAATCTGTATAACATGCCTCTCTGAGGCAACATATGGAGACACTGGGCCCCATAAGATCTCTGGATAGACTGCAAAAAGGTTTTGTCTCCCAGACATAATGTACCATTGGGCCACAATTTAAAACCCACGCTGGGCAACTAGTCATTGCCTTGTGACAGCAGTGGAAAAAGGAAGGCTAAGAGAACTGATCCTGACAGAAAACCCAAAGTTAAGTCCAAAAGGCAGGTGGTTTAAGTCATCAGTACTCCTTTGGAATACACTGAAAAGGCTGAACATGTGAAATTAGGACAACACTGGGTTACCTTACTCAGACTTACACCCAGAAAATGTTACTCCAGAGCCACTAACTACTGTGACAGCACAGCATGGGAGGCTGCAGTTAGAAAGTGATAAGCCCAAAATCACCACCACAGTAACGGGTGCTACACAATAAAGTGGAATGTGCAAACTATTAGCTGAAACTCTAGGAGAACATTCAGTTGTTCACAGACTGTTGGAACTTCAATGGCATATACAAATGAAGCAAGGAAGCACTAGATCTCAAAACCAAGACAGAAGTTATCTAAAGCAGAAACTATCAAAAAGAGCTGAATAAAAAAATTTACTGGATGGGCTGAGTGATACCAGTAAGTCTTTGGCCAGGAGAGAGAGCACAGTGACAGAAAAAAAAAAATTAAACACAATGACAACTTACTGATTATGGAGTCCTTGGTGAAGAAACAACAGTAGACAATAGTGTGGAGAAGGATGGGTCCCTTTAAGACATGCATAATGTCAACATAGCTACTGTGTATAAAAACAATGTCAGTAGAAAAGCTACCTTTATCCACTGCAAGAATATAGTACACCCATCTAAGATGATTACATGCTTCCTCTCTGATACATTCTTGATTAACAGCATGATAAATGAGGGCAACATGATCGCTCTTACAGTCTTCAATATCTTTTTCACCTTAAAGTTTTTGAATGCTTTCAGGTTCATCAAGCATAGAACATTAGAACTTAAGGATGTACTCACACTTAAAATTTGTTCCATGCCCAACCATGTTTATCCACATGTAACCCCAGCAAAGTTTAATTCATTTGACCAGTATGATCACTCTATGCCGTGGCCTGCTTGGAACAGATAGGCCCGAGCATGGTTCAGAGGATTCAGAAATAGTGCTATCACTAACATGCCCAAGCACAGATCACAAACATGATGTCAACGATGCAACATCATTTTAGTCGAAACCAGGTTTTTATTCTCACCTTGCAGAACATGAATTGTAGTCAGCAAGAAAATCTGCAAATTCCTCCCTTAACATTATTAATTTCCATAAAAATCTTCTCATACATGCAGCATGATTCACAGCAAAATGCTGTGCTGCACACTCAGTAAATTTGTAAGAGGGCAGAGCGTTATTCTGCCCTACATGACTTCAAAAAAAAAGCACAAAATAAGGAAAATTATTTTGACATGCACGGTGTCACTTATCACACGTATTCTGATCTTGTTTTGGCTTTATATAAAGTCGTATAGTGAAGAAGAAAGTGTGCAGGCCGGTGGGGGAGTAAGGAGAGGGGATAATCAAGTTCAGCACATTATGGAACAAACATGTCTAGTGTGAGTACGACCTTAGAAAACTGTGATGAGAACAGGCCATTCAACCCAACGAGGACATCTGCCTTATTCACCTAGATTGTCCAAAATCACTACCCATCACTATAATACTTGATAATTTATCTAATTTGTCTATGGTACTTTTGTGTAAAGAAACATTTGTACAACACCTGCCTTGATGACTTTCTAACAATGTCTCTGTGTTCTTGTTGCAGAGTTTATTTTAAATTAACAACTATGGTACTAATTCCTTTTAATCATTTTAAACACTTCAATCAAGTCCCCTCTTAATCTCTGTTAATTTAAACTGAAAAGGTTCAACTCTTTTAATCACTCCTTATAACTCATAACTCTTAGTCCCGAAATCTGTTGGTGAGGTATATCAGTAGGTTAGTCGAGGTTGCTGTTTATGTCAAACAGAATTTAAATGAAAGTCTTCTTCATGCTTGTCCTTGGTATGACGTTAAACTACATCCAGCCCTGCAAGCAGTCCTCCAACTTGCAGGAAAATCATGGGGGTTGGTGACAGGATTGGCACACCAGCCACCGTAACAAAACTTCACACAGCTGTGAGATGACAGAAAGGATTCCTTTTTGCTCTCTGCAGGAGTAGCTCTGCTGCACCCACACATAGAAAGGCTGTTCGCATCATGAAGGTGCGTAAACTCCACATTTTAGTGGCGGCACTCTCTGACGTGTGCAGTCCTGGGACTGGCCAGATCTCTGTAGATGGGTACACCTTTTATTGGTCTGGTCACTCTTATGGCTGTCATAGTCAGGGAGCAGCTGTTGCTCTAGCAGATCAGCTTCTTCCGATGGTGTCCGATGTCACTTCTTTCAAAGAGCGTAATATGAGACTCAGATTATGGCACTCCCTGGGTGTCTTGTCTGTTGTCTCGTTGTATGCTCCGACCACAGTGAGTGATGTCTTGGTGAGGAAGGTATTTTATTCACAGCTTCACTTTGTGGTTGATGAGTGCCCGCAAGGTGACACTCCTCTAGTCAAGGGTGACTTCAATGCAACCACTGGCATTGACAGGGCTGGCTATGAGGATTACCTCAGTCCCTATGGGTCTGGTGACTGTGGTGAAAGTGGCTCCATGTTCCTTAACTTTGCTAAATGTCAGGGGCTGCGAATTAATAGATCCATCCTGGTTCCAGTGTCCTGAGCCACATTGTTGGACTTGGTACTCCAATACCGGTGGTGCAGTGAAAGAGATTGATCACATCCTCGTGGGCAGATGCTGGAGGCTCTTGCAAAACTTCAGGGTCTACAGAAGTGCCCATTTTGTGAATTTTGACCACAGACTTGTTGTTGCTACTCTGAAGATCCAGCTTAGGTCCAGTAGGCTACCACCTACTTGGAAAATGAGGTTGGACTTGGCCAGACTCCAAGATTAAGCTGTTTCTAACGAGTTTGCACACAATTTGTATGAGGAACTTGCGGATTTGGGTGTGACTGCCAATCCCAATGTGATGTGGGAGACCTTCTGTGACAAGACCCTGAAGGTTGCAGAGGGTTGTATTGGTGTTTCCAGAAGGAGATGTTTCATCTGGCAGGGCTCCCTGGATATCATCAAGAGGAGTCGCAGCACACGGCTTGATGGCAACTCTGGTCTGTACTGGGAACTGAGAAGGACGGCAGCAATGGCTCTGAGGACAGATAAGGAGGTGTTTGTTAGAGGAATCTGTGAGCAAGTTGCACACCATCTGTGGTCTAGTGACCCACATCTTGCTTGCAGAGGAATCGAAGCATTACACACATTCGAATTCTTTCCTCAGTCAAGGCGGCTGATGAAACGGTCTTTACAGATGACACTGCAACTGTGACCCGCTGGGCTGGCTACTTTGAGCAGCTGTTCAAAGCTGATCCTCCGGCTTGGACGCTGGATATATTTGGGTCCACGGTTCTTGAGGCTGATCCTCCAATTAGTTGTGAACCACCCAATCTCACTGAGATTGCACAGGTGGTGAACCAGCTGAGAGGAGGGAAGGCTGCAGGGATCTGTGGTATCCGGGGTGAACTTTTCCAAGCTGGTGGTAAGGCTGTCCACCTGGCATTGCAAATAATCTTTGCTTCAGTGTGGAAGTAACCCCCAAGAAAGACAGGAATAGTTTGATCAATCAGTCTTTATTTAGGCACCAGTAAGCATATAGAATTCCTGCATTGCAAGGCAGAAGAGCAAAGTTTCTCCCTTTTTGATCGGCTGTTAATATCTTTCCTCCCTCCCCTTCCCCTTACTTATCAATAAGCATATCATTTATCTAAGCATTTCATTTTATATTGTGCAAACCGTTTTCTGTTTCATTCCTGACTGGAAAATGGGACTTGTCGTTCCAATCTAGAAAGGGAAGGGTGATTGCCTGGATTACGGCAACTACATGGGGATAACACTGCTCTGCGGTGGCGAGTAAGGTCCATGATAGGGTCATCCTCAATAGGATCCGTGATCACTTAATCACCTACCAGCGACTGAAGCAGTCTGATTTTACATCGAAGAAGTCTACCATCAACCGCATCCTGGCGCCAAGGGCTCTCATGGAGCGCAAACGCGAATATCGCCAGAGTTTCTTTGCAGCCTTGTCGATTTTCGCAAAGCATTCAACTCAGTTGATCGAGTTGCCCTATGTAACATCCTGAAGGTTTGTGGGATCCCCTCAAGGTTGCTGGATATCATGACCTGCCAGGTCAGCGACACAGTTGGAAATTTGTCAATGGTAAATTTCGCACAAATATTAGAAAGATTTTTTTCACACCGTGATCATAGACACATGGAATAAGTTGCCGAGTAGTGTGGTAGACAGTATAACTTATGGTACCTTTAAAACTAGACTTAATGTTATTTTGGAATAATTAAGTGGACAGGACCAGTGAGCTTCGTTGGGTTTAATGCCTTGTTCTCATCTAGACTGTTCTAATGTTCTAGAAAATCTGCCTGCACTTCCCTTGACCTTCTCTAGCGCAGGAATATGTTTTTTGTAATATTGAGACAAAAACTGAATATAGTATTACATGTGACACCTCACTAGTGCGTTATGTAACTCAACCCTAACCTTTCTTGAATAGAACTCCACATATCGCAATACATAACCTAATTTTTTATTAGCTTTCTTATTCGCTTTTGTAGACTGTCTCAATCTACATAGTAATGTGTCAACTAAAATTCCTAGGTCCTTCTCGTAAGGTATACATTCAAGTTTCATACCTCCCATTTTGTATTCAAACTATTCTATATTCTAACTATTTTACTTCTTACATGTAATACTTTACATTTACTTACATTAAATTCCATCTACTGCAAATCTGCTGAAGCCTTCATGCTGTCCAAATCCCTCTGTAACAATTTAGCTTATTCTACTGTACATTAGCTGCCTTTCCATCAAGTTTAGTATTATCTTCAAATTTAATCCTCTTATTGATTACATTATTGTCTGATATCGTTTATGTACATTAAAAAAAAAACAACCCCAGCACTGATCCCTGAGGGATATCACTTGTAACATTGCCTAATTCTGAAAAAGTTCCCCTTTGCTTTGTTTGAGCCAATTTCATACCCACCAACAAAACGCGCCCTGAACTCTCACTTCTTTAGTTTCAATGTCTATGTTCATGTTAGAATTGATGAACAGCTTATCAACCTAGTGAAACTTCAGGCAAAGACAAAGGTTTGCCAAATTTCAACTATTTACTCAAAAAACTGCTCAGGTTGTTTGCTTTGTTGAAGGTTTTCAAAGACTGACTTGCAGTTTTGTATGTCCCTGCTGTAAGTCTGCCTATCATCATCTACCTTGCTTTGCCATCAACTATCTATCTATCCTTAGATACAAAACTTTTACTTTAGCTTATGGCTTAATAGCTTGTCAAATATAAAAATATAGTATAAAAAAATTCAGCTGTAGTCTTCTGTGATCCTATAATTGAAGTAAGCAGGTTTGAAAATGAGATGGCTAGATAATAAAAGATAATGAACTATAAAGTGTTAAGTTATGTTTAAAGCCAGATTTATAAATATTAAATAAACATCTAATTATGTACAATACATGTAAAGGGTTTTTAATACTTCCTACCTTTATTAACAAATTCATCAGGAGACCCATATTTCAATAGGATTTTTAGCTCAAGGCAGATGCCAGAAGGATGTACATATTCCTATTCAAATCAATAAGATGAATTCATTTAAATTATCAGGTATATTTTCAAGAAATGAAAATGGAATATTAGTAGTATTACCTCATTTGCTAAAGTGATAGCACTTATGGCTTTATCTTGATACTTCTCGATGTCCCACTCCAGATACACAGTGGCTAGCATTCTTAAGACTTTTGCCTAATGCAGGGAATAATACAGAAATTTATATAAATTTCAAATTGAGGTCTAATTGCTCACGCTTCATTTTGATTGTAAATTTCCTTAATGCAACACTAGAAGTATTTTCACAAAAAGGTTAAAAATAATTATGTGATTAATAGAAATACTTTCTTTAAAGTTCTTTTAAATGTCAAGGTTAATCATTACTGACACTGTTTTAAATGAGCATCTCACTAAGACAGCCATGACATGCTATAGATAAATGGGATCATTTACGTATCTACAAATTTGTTTATATTAATCTCAATGATGTTTTGGGGTAGTTCACAGACCACTATTACCACTTTACAGCTTGATATGCTGCTTAGCATTTTAAATTTAGAAGTGTGCTATGCCATGAGGCACAATCTTTAGACTTAAGGGGATTTTTAAGGCAGTGATGGTGCCCAGAAAGAACTAGAAAGTAGCAGTAACACTCATGGACTGTACCAATTACTAGTAAACAGACTACTGGTATTCAGATCTATCAGGCAATCAGAACTGTGAATAAAAAAAACACATGCAGAATTGCATTGATGCCTGGAGGGTGAATCTCACCCACATACAACTTGAGAAAACTGTAACGGATGTGCTTTAGGCAAGTCCCTTCACTTCTTTATATTATAAGCTGACAGTTTAAAAGAGAATTCAAGTCTTACACCATGGGTTGGTTATTAGAAGTGCTTACTGTTCTCAGTGCAGACCTGTCTACTCAGTGTCTAGTAGTATCCTATTCAGACATCTATCACAATTCGCAAGATTAGGGTATGAGCACTCCAGTACAATACACAAATAATAGCAATTATATTTTACTGTATAAATTATTTTGTTATTTATGTAAATGTTTTTCCCCTATTTTACTAAAATGCTTGCTATTTTATTCATAAAATATAAGAGAAGGCTTGAAGCATGTTTCTGTAAAACAAGTAACCACATTTAAGTGTTATGTTTTCAAACTTGTGAAATATGATTCAGGTTGGCCACTGGCGATGTTTCTCAGGGGAAAATAAGAGTAAAACAATTACTTTACAGATTGATATGCACAATATAAAGCATTGCTTTCAATCTTTACCTTAACATCACAGCCTAACACACATGTTTTATCAAACTTTGCAATTTCATAGCTCTGGCTGAAAAAGAAAAACAAAAGAGCAATAGTACATGGGTCTGTTCACACAAATTCACTGATAGACGTCAGAAATAAAAACACTTACTAAAACACAATTTTAAAGGATTTTTTTACTTGTTTTAGGCTTTATGTACGCCTTCTAGCAGCTAAAACATCATGTGTCCTGAGATATGATGAAAAGAATCAGAATACAAGTACAAGACACCAAAATTATTTTTTATGCATTACCACATGGCCCTCTCCCTGATGGGATAAGGAATTCCAAATTATGGCACAACCTTAGATTAGAACTATTGCTTCTCAATACTGACAGGAGCCAGCTGATGTGATTGGGCAGGTAGTGAAGATGGCCCCAAGAGCCTCCTACACAAGGTATACCAGCCATGGCCTAATGGGCTAAGACCAAGACACAGATATACTGGAGGGATTCTCTGTCTTCGTAGACTTGAAAGCAACTAGGAATTTCTAAGAAGTCTTTGGGGATTGTTGCTAAGGGCAGGGTGGCCTGGTCTGTCAAACTAGAACTGTCCACAATCCTTACCATGAAATGAACACATTCTTTAAAGAAGCAAGACAGGCAATATATTGTCTGTTGAGAATATTATCTTCAAGTAGTGGAAAACAGATGAAACAACAAAGTCATACAGAAAGAACTCATGACCAACAAGGTTAACTGGAATAAAGGAAATCAAAAACAAATATGAAAAAACATGCTGAGTGCCACAGCACACATCATAAAGATGTAAGTAGCATACCTCAAATAAACAATATCAATGGTAATCACAATAAGAAAAAGAAAAAAGTGTAAAACACAGCTAAATTAGTTTGAAAACTAAGATCAATTCAAATATAATTCCATTTATTAGAGACAGCAATAATTGATTTCTGTTCACTTATGTCATACTGGTATAAACAAGTAACCAACTGGTGATCAAAGAGTAATGCAAAATAAGATTCTCTGGAACATTGTTACTAAAAATAGCATCTGTCTATATACAGGATTTGTACTTAGGAGTTTTGAGCATGAAGCTGCAGCATCGTGTTATAGAAACAAAGTATATGTTTTCACTCTGTGATTAGAAAGTGCAATATTTTAAATGTTAGATTTTTAGTTACACTGAACTATGTATTAGTCATGTAATGATGACAGCCTTCAACATGTTGTTTTAGGAACAAATGACTGTATACATTTACAAAATGCAGGCTAATACTCTACAAGATTAACAAAAGTTAATAAAGAAAAGCTGGGAGCAGTAATTCATTTTAGCAAATCAAATGGAGGCAGTACATTTCATTAACACATACATAAGCATTAATAAAGCATAAAGTACAGTAAATTGTGCAAATTGTATTTTTGTCTATTCAAATACATTTAAGTACACATCATTTTTACATCTAACTTTATAACTTTAAGTATATACTGTATACTCTAACTTAGGCCTAGTCACTTTTTGAAACTTAGTACATTCAGTACAAGTACATTTTTTGCAGAACAAAAGATGGCAAACTGTTTCATTAAAATGTAGGCAATATGTCAGTTTTAAAATACAAGTAAAATCATAGTAACTTGGACACAAATTTCTTTCATGCTACCAGGACACAGTAATCGCCTTTTAACATACAATTTCCTTAAATCAGTCATTAACTGAATTACTTTTGAAAGTGTAGTAAATTCAGCAAAGACATGTTTTGTTAGATTTTATAAAGTGATTAACAGCCAACACTGACAGGTGACAGACTTTCAGTACATATGACAACGTCTGATCTTATCAGCACCTGATTGTATAATACAAGAAAAAATATTTCATTGTATCTTGGGTCAGAACACTATCATATTTTCTCTAAATGTTTACAGTATCTGTGGTGGGCTGGCGCCCTGCCAGAGGTTTGTTTCCTGCCTTGCGCCCTGTGTTAGCTGGCATTGGCTCCAGCAGACCCCGGTGACCCTGTAGTTAGGATATAGAAGGTTGGATAATGGATGAATGAACGGATGTTTACAGTATCAAAACAATTACCCTTAATTGCTTAATTGCCTTAATATGCTTTGTGATGTTGTGCTTTGTGAAAACTGCAACATGAAAAAAGAAAGATTGATTGTCTGCTAAAGCGATGATCGATCAGCAGCCAATCTATATGCAATCTATGATATGTAAATTAGTCAATCTCAAAAAAAAAAACTACTTTTTTCACAATTTGCTTTCCTAAGTGGTTTGGTAATTTACTTTCAATGTTCCTTTACTTTAGGTATTATGGTGCTGGAGGAACTGCACATGTCATTTTATTGCCAGAACTTACTGTAAACAAAGAGGGCACAGTCAGACTTTAGAAGAGAGTAAAAAGACAAGAACATTGGCTTTTACATTAAAGAAAGTGGAGTAATAAACTAAGTAATGGGAATCTGGGAAGTCATCCTGTGCATGGAGAGGAATAGCAGACAATAATGTTGTCCAGCAGAAGTTGGAGGTGAAGGAAGGAGACCGACATGTTTGGCAGAAATGAACAGAGAAGCTTATTTAAAGATTTAAGAACTTCAAATTTTGCCCATGGTGGCGCAGTGGTAGCGCTGTTGACTCGCAGTTAGGAGGCCTGGGTTCGCTTCCCGGGTCCTCCCTGCGTGAAGTTTGCATGTTCTCCCCGTGTCTAAGTAGGTTTCCTCTGGGCACTCCGGTTTCCTCCCACAATCCAAAGACATGCAGGTTAGGTGGATTGGTGATTCTAAATTGGCCCTAGTGTGTGCTTGGTGTGTGGGTGGGTTTGTGTGTGTCCTGTGGTGGGTTGGCACCCTGCCCAGGATTGGTTCCTGCCTTGTGCCCTGTGTTGGTTGGGATTGGCTCCAGCAGACCCCTGTGATCCTGTGTTCGGATTCAGCGGGTTAGAAAATGGATGGATGGATGGAAGTTTTGGCCTTTATTTAAAAAAAAGACACTTCCTGTCTTAGTCTAAAGAATGAGTAAGAATTGATAAAGAAATATTTTCCTTGGTTATAGACTTGATAAACATGTTACCCTTGTATTTTCTTGATAAACGTTTTATGAACATTTAATTGCAATTTTGTCTTCCATTTTCTTTTATGGCAAGTGTATTATAAATGAAATATTGTGTGTGCATTAGGGATGCTCCAATCAGGATTTTTAAGGCCAATACTGGTCACAGATTTTCATGTTACTTGATCTGCCGATTCCTATATCGATTGTTTTTTTTTCTTTATCACTTTAACCAGATGCATAGAAGCCTTATGTTCTATATTAAAGTGTATTTTTATAATTGAACTACAGACCACAGGTGTTAACTGTTCGTTTTTTATAAACAAAAGGAAATTCTGTAGGCTTATTGTTCAGTGACCATAAAATACTAAAATAAATAAAATTTCCAATATAATCTGTAACTAACAAAATATGTATAAAAATATAAACTGCTCAAAAAAAATTAAAAGAACACTTTGAAAACGCATCAAATCTCAATGGGAAAAAAATCATGCTCGATATCTATACTGATATGGACTGGGTAATGTGTTAGGAACAAAAGGATGCCATATCATTTGATGGAAATGAAAAGTATCAACCTACAGAGGGCTTAAATTCAAAGAAACCCCAAAAATCAAAGTGAAAAAATGATGTAGCAGGCTAGTCCATTTTACTGAAATTTCATTGCAGCAACTTATAGTCATACTCAGTAGTTTGTATGACCTCCACATGCTTGTATGCATGCCTGACAACGTCGGGGAGCGGCATGCTCCTGATTGAACAACGAATGATGTCCTGGGGGATCTCTTCCAAGATCTGGACCTGGGCATCACTGAGCTCCTGGACAGTTTGAAGTGCAACCTGGCAGAATCAGATGGACTGAAACATAATGTTCCAGAGTTGTTCTACTGGATTTAGGTCAGGCGAATGTGTGGGCCAGTCAATGATATCAATTCCTTCATCCTCCAGGAATTGCCTGCATACTCTCGCCACATGAGGCTGAACATTGTCGTGCATCAGGAGGAACCAGGACCCACTGCATCAGTATAGGGTCTGACAATGGGTCCAAACATTTCATCTCGATACCTAGTGGCAGTCAAGGTGCCATTGTCTAGCCTGTAGAGGTCTGTGCATCCCTCCATAGATATGCCTCCCCAGGCAATCACTGATCCACCACCATCCAGCTCATGCTGAATGATGTTACAGGCAGCATAATGTTCCCCACGGCTTCTCAAGACCATTTCACATCTGTCATATGTGCTCAGGGTGAACCTGCTCTCATCTATGAAAAGCAGAGGGCACCAGTGGTGGACTTGCTAATTCTGGTATTCTGTGGCAAATGCCAATCGAGCTCCACGATGCCGGACAGTGAGCACAGAGCCCACTAGAGGACATCAGGCCCTCAGGCCACCCTCATGAAGTCTGTTTCTGATTGTTTGTTCAGAGACATTCATACCAGTGGCCAGCTGAAGGTCATTTTGTAGGGCTCTGGCAGTGCTCATCCTGTTCCTCCTTGCCCAAAGGAGCAGATACTGGTCCTGCTGATGGGTTAAGGACCTTCTACAGCCCTGTCCAGCTCTCCTAGAGTAACTGCCTGACTCCTGGAATCTCCTCCATGCCCTCGAGACTGTCCTGGGAGACACAGCAAACCTTCACGCAATGGCACATATTGATGTGGCATACTAGAAAAATTGGACAACCTGTGCAACCTCTGTAGGGTCCAGGTACCAGTTGTGACACTGACTGCAACCAAATGCATAACTAGTTATAAAAAAAAAAAAAAAAAAAGTTTTGGAGGGAAAAATGTCAGGGCCTTCACCATTTAAACCATTCTTATTTTGGGGGTTGTTTCATTGTTAAACCTCATTTCATTAACACCAAAGCAGCTGAAACTGATTAACAATCCCCTCTGCTATTTAACTGACCAGATCAATATCCCAGAGGTTTTACTGACGTGATGCTATACTCTGGTTAAAAAGTGTTCCTTAAATTTTTTGAGCAGTATATTTATCCATAATACATATGGCATAAAATTACAAGCCGTCATAATATTTCATTTTTTTATGTAATGTAACTATCTAAAACAAGGCTTAACTAACAAAGTGCTTTGGAATGATGAGACAAAAATGTTATTTTGTATATATTTGGTCATAATAAAAAGTGCTTTGCATGGCAGAAGAACACCGCATTCCAAGAAAAACACCTGCTACCTATTTTACAAATTTGGTGGAGGCTCCATCATGCTGTGGGGCTGTGTGGCTAGCTCAGGAACTGGAGCCCTTGTTAAAGTCGAGGGTCAGATGAATTCAACCCAATATCAACAAATTCTTCAGGATAATGTTCAAGTATCAGTCACAAAGTTGAAGTTACGCAGGGATTGGATATTTCAACAAGACAATGACCCAAAACACAGTTTTGAAATCTACAAAGGCATTCATTCAGAGGGAGAAGTACAATGTTCTGGAATGGCCGTCACAGTCCCCTGACTTGAATATCATCGAAAATCTATAGGATGATTTGAAGCAGGTTGTCCATGCTTGGCAGCCATCAAATTTAACTGAACTAGAGAGATTTTGTATGGATTAATGGTCAAAAATACCCTCATCCAGAATCCAGACACTCATCAAAGGCTATAGGAGGCATCTAGAGGCTGTTATATTTGAAAAAGGAGGCTCAACTAAGTATTGATGTAATATCTCTGTTGGGGTGCCCAAATTTATGCACCTGTCTAATTTTGTTATGATGCATACTGTATTGCATATTTTCTGTTAATCCAATAAACTTAATGGCACTGCTGAAATACTACTGTTTCCATAAGGCATGTCATATATTAAAAGGAAGTTACTACTTTGAAAGCTTAGCCAATGATAAACAAAAATCCAAAGAATTAAGAGGGGTTCCCAAACTTTTTCATGTGACTGTACGCAGTGTATCAGCTAAACATTCTTGAGGTGTAATTTTGAAAAATGGATCACCATTTTAATCGTGTAGTATTTGTTTCATATCAAAACGTATGCTGTTTGACACACAGCAACAAATAATAAACACAGTACAGTGGAACCTCGGTTCACAAACGTCTCGGTACACGTACAGATCGGTTTACGACCAAAAAGTTCGCCAAACTTTTGCCTTGGTTCGTGACCACACACTCGGTATACGAGCAAGCCAGTTTCCCTTTTAGTTTGTACATGTTCAGTCTCTCCCTGTGCATTTCCTTTGCAGTGAGCGAGCGAGCAAGAGAGAGAGAGCGCGACACACACACAGGTGTGAGAGAGAGAGAGCGCGACACACACACAGGTGTGGGAGAGAGAGCGCGACACACACACAGGTGTGGGAGAGAGAGCGCGACACACACACAGGTGTGGGAGAGAGAGAGAGACACACACACACACAGGCGCGCGCTAGAGAGAGGCACACACACAGGCGCGCGCTAGAGAGAGATACACGTAGGTGCTCCAGGCTCCCAAAAGAGAGACACACACACGAAACAGAGAGTGAGCGAGCGAGAGAGGGATGGCTGGATGCATAAGGTAGAAAAGGATTGTTTTTGTTTTCAGTTCTGTTCACAGCGATCGGTTCATAGCGTGCATTGTGGCGATGTTACTTTTCTTGGTGGTTTATTAAATTACGGATCTTTCAAATGTTTATTTTTTTTTTCCCTGTGCTTAAACCTTATTAAAAAAAAATGTTTTTAGTGAGCGGTTCCTAGCACTATAGCGCGAACTATTGCAGTATTAGTTTTCTCTGTTGTTCAAGGTTTTCTCAGTGTTATTCAATGTTTTTACATTTAGTTTACTATTACGCTGTGCATTCTATGGTATGATTAACTATATTTGTGCTTAAAAACTAAAAAAATATATATTTACATACAGTTTGTACGGTCTGGTACGGATTAATTGTATTTACATACAATCCTACGGTGGAAATTGCTTCGGTTCACGACCAGAGTTTTGGAACAAATTATGGTTGTGAACCGAGGTTCCACTGTACAAATCTTTAAAAAAAAGCCTATTATTTACTAAGCACCAATTTCAAATGTGTCTCTTTTTTTCCAAATTAAAAAAGATTCTGCATTTTTGTTCGCTTTCTCCTGAACAGGGACTGAGGGGTGCTGGAGCCTATTCCAGCAATCATAGGACACAAAGCAGGCCCAAACCATGGAAAGAGAGCCAAGTCCAACGCAGTGAAAGAAAATGCTTTAGTTTGTTTCAGAAATGATGTGCTTAACTAATACCTGCTTAATTTTACATAATGCAAATCACACATTATCCAAATAATATACCCTGTAGATAAATTCAATTTCTAAAAGAGAGGAATAATTAGGCCGGACACGTAAAACTATTTGGGCTCTGTGACCAACACTTTACCTTACAAAATGTGTGCTGCACCAGCAATAGTCACACCACACTGTGATTTAAAAATTTTTAAGTAAACAAATTTATTAACATAAAAGAGTTCATCAAATAAACAAAGTAACGCTCTGTGTTACATCACTTACACCCTACACATTTGATTCAGAAAAATACTAATACATAATTTAATAGTCTCAATGCAATACTTGTATGTTTCTGAACTGTTTCGCATAACATTTGCAAAACAATAAACTAATTTAAGACACCAGTATGAAGCTGAGAGGAAACAGCTGTAAAACTAAAAGAAGCATTTTCACCCTATTAATATTCTTTGGTTTTCCAGGACCTTGAAATAATTTCTCTTTCAAGACATATCTCTCTTTTTTCTAGCACCTGCCATTTGTGAGAATATTTGTAATATATTGTTCAACTGTTAAAGAGTAGTCATATCCTTTTCTGTTTAAATCAACAAGTACAGTATTATTAAGTTAAACATGTGAATGTTAATGAAACTCACAAATTGTAATAAGATAACAATAGAATACGAAGATGTATTGTATGTTGCACGTAATATAATATACTGTACTAGCAAAATACCCGCGCTTCGCAGTGGAGAAGTAGTGTGTTAAAGAAGTTATGAAAAAGAAAATGAAACATTTTAAAAATAATGTAACATGATTGTCAATGTAATTGTTTTGTGACTGTTATGAGTGTTGCTGTCATCAAGGATTTGATCATCATTATTTCTTTCAATCAGGTTCGTATTTGGAGGTAAACCGATTTGGTCGTGAACCGAAGCAATTTCCCCCCATGGGACTGTATGTAACTACAATTAATCCGTTCCAGACCATATGAACTGTATGTAAAAATATATTTTTTTAGTTTTTAAGCACAAATATAAATTATACCATAGAATGCACGGCGTAATAGTAAACTAAATATAAAAACATTGAATAACATTGAGAAAACCTTGAACAACAGAGAAAACTAACACTGCAAGAGTTCGCGCTATAGCGCTACAAACCGCTGGCTAAAAGCACTTTTTTAATGAGTTTTAAGCACAGGGGAAAAATGAACACTTGAAAAAATCCGTAATTTAATAAACCACCAAGAAAAATAACATTGCAACAATGCACACTACGAACAGATCGCTGGAAACAGAAGTGACCAGTGCATTCTTTAACTGCCTTTCTACCTTAATGCATTCAGCTCTCTATCGCGCTGCCTGTGTGTCTGCGTTCATCTCTCGCGCTGCCTCTGTGTGTGTATGTGTCGCGCTATCTCTGTTGCGCTGCCTCTGTGCATGTCGCGCTGACTGTGTGTGTGCGTCTGTCTCTCTTGCGCTGCCTGTGTGTGTGTGTGTGTCGCGCTGTCTCACGCTCTCTCACTTGCTCGCTACACAGGAAATGCACAGGGAGAGACTGAACATGTACAAACTGAAAGGGAAACTGGCTTGTTCGTATACTGAGTGTGTGATCGATAATATTTAGCTCAATTACGTGGGAGGCGTGCTGATTTCAGCAGTAGCTGCACTTATGAATATGCTAAGTACAGTTCACCCGCGAATATTTACCTTATATGGGCAGGCACTCAATTACTAGGGAGGCGTGATGACGCGGACGCAACTCCGCCTCACACGTCGACCGAGTTGCAGGCTATAGCTGTATATATGGACGAAAGTATGTTCCAGTTATGACCGTTACGTGCAGAATTTCGAAATTAAACCTGCCTTTCTTTTGTAAGTAAGCTGTAAGGAATGAGCCTGCCAAATTTCAGCCTTCCACCTACACAGGAAGTTGGAGAATTAGTGATGAGTGAGTGAGTGAGTGAGTGAGTGAGTCAGTCAGTCAGTCAGTCAGTCAGTGAGGGCTTTGCCTTTTATTAGTATAGATGTACCTAGTAATCCACAAAGAGAGAAAATGAGTCACATATCTTAAAAGGATTTTAAGCTTTTGACAACCTGCCAGGTGTCATTATCAGAGGAACATGATTAGACATATAGGAATCAAAGGCAATATACAGCTGTTGAAGGGTGCGGATGGAGGGTGAGGTTGTAAGGGGATTCAGAAGGTGTTAGTCATAAAGTCTTTTTTTTATTTAGATGTTCTTCTTTTTAAGCCTGCATATGCTGGGGTCAAGTCCAAGTGTCTGTTAATGCCGTTTCATTAGTAAGCCACGATTCAGCCAGCTCTTTGGCACTGTTAGTATTGGCCTTGAATTCTACTTTCACAGTGTCCCAGTTAAACGTGTGTCCAGGGGAACTTATATGTGTGTAAATCAGAGACCGTGGATCTTTCCTTCTGACGGGTTTCTGATGTTCCTGTGTACGTGTTGCAAGTCTTTTATATGTTTGTCCCATGTATACCGCTGGGCATGCATTGCATGGAATGCTGTAAACTGTGTTTCTTATGTCCTTGGTTGACTTTATGCTTTTAGCATTGAAAAGGACAGTCTGTAAAGTGTTTACTGGTTACAGCGCTACGCCATTAAAAGACACCTGGACTTGAACGCAGCAAATGCAGGCTTAAAAAGAACACTTAAATAATAAAAAAGACTTTTATGACTAACACCTTCCGAACCCCACCTTATTAATTCACCCCCACTCCCTCCATCCACTATTTATTGCCTTTGATTCCTGTATGTCTATGCCTGTACTGTATCTGTTTATTAAAAAGAAATATTATGGGACTGCTGTTTAAGATTTGAACAAGACATTAAAAATATACACATATATGACAGGTGCAAGAAAAAACACTGGTGAGGCATCAAGATGACAATAAAAATTGACAGATTTTAAACAGCAAGTGTCAAAAGGGGCTATATGAATTCAAGACAGCTATGACATACAATTACAAAACAGGGTACATACTAATAGTGACTGGTACATGAGTGCAAATAACATAAAAGATCAAGCACATATACAAAAACACCATAAAAGAGTATAACAAACACAATCTGTATCTAACACGGTACAACACCCTAGTACCATGGAAAACTCATTAAAATCTTCAAAAGATTTTGTTTGACAGTTATCAAAAGATCTTTAATGACTATACATTGTTCTGCCTCTCTTGCTAAATGAATCTTAGCCTTCAGAGGTCTATTAATTTTTTACTTCTAAGATGTCTTACTTAAAGGTTTTCAGTACTAGGGTGTTACAGTACATCTTGCCTGAAGAAGGGGCCTGAGTTGTCTCGAAAGCTTGCATATTGTAATCTTTTTAGTTAGCCAATAAAAGGTGTAATTTTGCTTGACTTCTCATTACATCTGTAATGGCTAACATGCTACAACACCCTAGTATGACATAAAAGAGTATAAAAGAAAAAAAGATAATTTGAAAAACTATGAAGTATAGCTTTTTAGCCTAGCAGACTAAGTCAGTGACAGATCAATTATATTTAACACAAAGCCTGCACAATTAATCAAACTAAAATCAAAATTGTGATATTGCCATTTTTAATACTAAACTGTAAAAGGTAGCTATATTATACAGTGTAGTTATAAATATTTTGCAGCTGTGTTTTTCATGAACTACATTATTTAGCAAAGTTAATATTTTTAGAACTTTGAGTGCAAGAAACTTCAAAATTTGTAATGAAGTTGGAGGTTTTGTTAACATCTTCAATTTCCTAACATTAAAAACAGGTCAAATTATTGTACATATGAATATGATTATAGTGTGTAGTCTTCTAGCGTAAAGACTCACTTTTAAGAGGGAGACACTCATAGAAAAACAAGAAAGAAGAATGAAGAGAGATTTAGGACAATAAACTAAAATAGACAACAGAAAATTTGTCTCAGTTGTGTAAATGCTCAAAGTGACCTGCATGCAACAAAACAATGTATATAGGGGCTTCCTTAATGTAAGAAATAATGAAAAAAAATTTAGGATGGAGTCAGCCTCGTTAATTTTTCACCTTACAGGTTATACAGAACAATGCACTAGTAGTACACTGATACACAGCAGTTAATAAACCAGTTTTCTTACTTTAATAAGATCACTATTCTTGCTTGCTGTGGTGGGAAGCTTTTATGGTGAACTGCATTTCAAGTGTAAGAGGAGGAGAACTGAAGAGGAAGTTACCATAACTGCATAACTTCATGGGTTGCAAAACCTAGAGTTGGCAGTATGCCATTCAATATGTCTTTGTTAACTTCATTTTACAGTACATTGTACAATCTAATCTACATCTTTCATTTCTTTACCATCAATCTATATATATAAAATTCTTTTCGCGTTTGAAACGGAAATTATGTATGACCATGCAAAACAGAAATTACATATGACCACAGAACATATTATAATACAGGAACTAATCACTTTGTTTATGGATGCCATTTTTATATCGCCTTTACAAATTGTTATTATTTGTGTGAGAGTTATTTTACTGATATTGAAAAGAAATAAATACAAACACGCCGATCTATCCCAAAGAATTCCCCCCCGCTTCGCCCTCTCCCAGCCCTCCTATCTGGACTCCAGCGCTAAGCCGTCCGCCACCAGGTGCGTTCTGACAGAGAAGTTTTATTTATTCGTCCACGTCATTGTCGCGGAAACTGCCACATTGTAACTTTTTTTTAATTGCCAGTACTTGATAGTAGAAGAGATGAGGAAAACAGCTTTGTGTCTTTCTACTTTTTAACTGCGCTGACCTGTAAACAATGTGAAGACAAGATCGCCTTCAGCGGCGACGAGTATTGAGAACAAAGTGGACGCTGAAAGGCGTGGAATGTCAGGCTCCTCCACCGGGTTGAGAGCTTCGCAGTTTTGGGCAGCGCCTCTCTTCTCGCACTGTTTGTGACACTTCGAGTGCACCGTCGGCTCCAGGAAGAGTGGAAATCTTTGCGAATGAGTGTAAACGGCGCAATTGAAGCAAGACATCTCTTTGTAAATTGCGCTGTACGACTACTTACTGTCCCTTAAGGTGAGTTCAGGTCACTAAAACCCTGCAAAATTCAAGGTTGCTTTTGGGATGAATTCTTTTAACAACATGTAGGGTTTACATCTAAGAAGATGTACCGACCTCTTCATGTAAAGTATTGGACTTGGGAATTGTTTGGACCTTCTGTCCGTTAAGCACGGAATGGCATCATCCACATTTCTCAGAATAATTTTTCTCTTAAATCACAGGCACATAGTGCAATGTTGTCAGGCAGAAATTTGGAGGATCACATACAAAATGTTACTTCTATACCACACCGGTCGTGTAGTGCCTTTCACCAGGGATCTCGTACCGAGAGACGATCCAAATACATTTAAGCTGCTGTTAGTACTACTTACCTGTTGTGATATAGCACCTTTAAAATGTACTTTACCCTAAAGCACTCCAGTAGTGCTCAATGTACAGTATCTTTACTTCTTAAATGTTAATGTTTTACTGTTTAATAATTTATATACTACATTTTATTTTTTTCCCTTGCACTCAGTGAGTAAAGCCACTGGGTTACCTCCTAGTCTATATACAGATACAAGTCAATGTGTGTATGCATGTATGTTCCAGCATCACTTCCGAACGGCTGGAGTGATTTTCATGAAATTTGGTACACATGTTTCTCATTGGTCGACTAAAAATATTGTAGGATGAAATTAACCCAAACCCACCCCCTTCTGGGTAGTGTGGAGGGTGATCTTGCGGTCTTGTATGCATGTTATCATCTAGTCGACAATCTGAAAGACCACCAGAGGGCAAACTGGAGGTGACTGCCAGCATTCATGATTGAGCACCACCACGCCCCTGTTGCTTTGTGAATTTAGCCGCTATATATCTTATATATAAAGAGGGCTGTAACAATTTTGCAGTCTTGTATGTATGTTATCATCCAGTTGATGCTCGGAACGTTTCTGGTGTGCTCCATAAAAGCAACTGATAGTTTAATCATGAAAAATCTGTGGTATTATTTGTTTGTTGTTTAATGTTTGTTTTTTTTATTATATTTTCATCTTGCATTATTCTTATTATAACAATGCTGTAGTGGTAATAGATTTAAACCAACCAAACAGTAATATTAATGTAATTGATGTTTTTTACATTGTCAAAAATTCTGCATGTAAAAACTTATTACTACACCACAAAGCAAAAATTAATCTGTCAAAAAACCTTAAAGGCTTCGCTTTTCCCATCATTTTTATACTACTTTGAAAGTACCCGATTATATTTTGATTAAAATAGGCTATTATATTATATATAAGATAAGTAAACAATTGTATTTTTATCTACCATGAACATCCTATGTTTATTTTGTAGATTCACCATTTCTCTTTGCGATTTTTGTTTATTCATTAATAAACTAAATGTCATTTGTTTCGCAACATCGTAGCTAACATGTTGCTGTTACAATTTTTTCATAAAAAACAAATACGATTTTTTTTAATATATCCATCCTCTTCCACTTATCCGAGGTCGGGTCGCTGGGGCAGCAGCTTGAGCAGAGATGCCCAGACTTCCCTCTCCCCAGCCACTTCTTCCAGCTCTTCCGAAGGAATCCCTCCAGCATGTCCTGGGTCTTCCCCAGGGCCTACTCCCGGTTGGACGTGCCCAGAACACCTTGCCAGGGAGACGTCCAGGAGGCATCCTAATCAGATGCCCAAGCCACCTCATCGGACTCCTCTCGATGCGGAGGAGCAGCGGCTCTACTCCGAGACCCTCCTGGATGACTGAGCTTCTCACCCTGTCTTTAAGGGAAAGCTCAGACACCCTGCGGAGGAAACTCATTTCAGCTGCTTGTATTCACGACCTTGCTCTTTTGGTCACTACCCATAGCTCATGACCATAGATGAGGGTAGCAACGTAGATCGACTGGTAAATTGAGAGCTTTGCCTTACGGCTCAGCTCCTTTTTCACCACGACAGACCAATGCAGAGCCCGTATCACTGCGGACACCGCACTGATCCGCCTGTTGATCTCACGCTCCATTTTTCCCTCACTCGTGAACAAGACCCTGAGATACTTGAACTACTCCACTTGGGGCAGGATCTCGCTCCCAAACCTGAGAGGGCACTCCACCCTTTTCCGGCTGAGGACCATGGTCTCAAATTTGGAGGTGCCGATTCCCATCCCACCCACTTCACACTCAGCTGCGAACCAATTCAGAGAGAGCTGAAGATCACGGCCTAATGAAGCAAACTGGACAACATCATCTGCAAAAAGCAGAGACCCAATCCTGAGTCCACCAAACCGGACCCCCTCAACACCCTGGCTGCGCCGAGAAATTCTGTCCATAAAAGTTACAGGTGTTAAAAGGTGACAAAGGGCAGCCCTGGTGGAGTCCAACTCTCACTGGAAACAGGTTTGACTTACTGCCGGCAATGCGGACCAAGCTCTGACACCGGTTGTACAGGGACCGAACAGCCCTTATCGGTGGTCCGGTACCCCATACTCCCAGAGCACTCCCCACAGGATTCCCAGAGGGACATGGTCGAATGCCTTTTCCAAGGCCACAAAACACATGTAGACTGGTTGGGCAAACTCCCATGTACCCTCCAGGACCCTGGTAAGGGTGTAGAGCTGGTCCACTGTTCCGCGACCAGGAGGAAAACCACACTGATCCTCCCGAATCCAAGGTTTGACTATCCAACGGACCCTCATCTCCAGAACCCCCAAAAAGACTTTTTCAGGGAGGCTGAGGAGTATGATCCCTCTGTAGTTGAAACACACCGTCCGGTCCCTCTTCTTAAAGAGGGGGACCACCACCCCGGTCTGCCAATCCAGAGGCACTGTCCCCAATGTCCATGTGATGTTGCAAAGACATGTCAACCAAGACAGTCCTACAACATCCAGAGCCACCCCCCGGGGCACTGCCACCAAGGAGTTATTTGACTACCTAGGTGACCTCAGTCCCAGGGATGGGGGAGCCTACCTCCGAGTTCCCAGGCTCTGCTTCCTCATTGGAAGGCATGTTAGTGGGATTGAGGAGGTCTTCAAAGTAATCCCTCCACCGACCCACAACATCCCGAGTCGAGGTCAGCAGCACACTATCCCCACCAACCAAACCTCCTATGAAGAACAAAAACCTTGGATGACGTTTTCCCTCGCTTGGACGCGGGTCACCAGGGCCCCCCTCTGGAGCCAGGCCTGGAGATGGGGATCGATGGCCAGTGCATGGCGGCTCATGGGGCTCAGCCGGACACAGCCCGAAGAGACAATGTGGGTCCCCCTTTCCATGGGCTCACCGCCTGCAGGAGGGGCCAAGGAGGTCGGGTGCAGTGTGAGTTGGGTGGTGGCCGAAGGCGGGGACCTTGGCGATCTGATCCTCGGCTACAGAAGCTGGCTCTTGGGACGTGGAATGTCACCTCTCTGAAGGGGAAGGAGCCTGAGCTAGTGCACGAGGTCGAGAGGTTCCAGATAGATATAGTCCGGCTCACCTCGACGCACAGCTTGGACTTTGGAACCAATCTCCTTGAGAGGGGCTGGACTCTCTACCACTCTGGAGTTGCCCCCGGTGAGAGGCGCTGAGTGGGTGTGGGCATACTTTTTGCCCCCCGACTTGGAGCCTGTTCATTGGGGTTTACCCTGGTGGACGAGAGGGTAGCCTCCCTTTGCCTTCGGGTGGGGGGACGGGTCCTAACTGTTGTTTGTGCGTATGTGCCAAACAGCAGTTTGGAGTACCGACCCTTTTTGGAGTCCCTGGAGGGGTTGCTAGAGGGCTTACCTTCTGGAGACTCCCTCGTACTGCTGGAAGACTTCAATGCTCACGTGTGCAATGACAATAAGATCTTTTTTTAATGTATTCATAATCAAAAAACCAATTAAGTTATCAAAATCGAAGGTAAAGTATAGACCAACTATAGCTATGATATTTAACTTATGATATTTATTTACTGTATATAGGTAAAATATTTAATGTTTAATTGATTGTAAAAGAATTTCAATTGGAAAAGACTAATTGGAGATTCAATCTTGTATGTCTGTTATCATCCACTTGACGCTCAGAAAGTTTGCACAATCATTTGAAATTGCTGGAATCAATTTTAACACAGCCTGTTTCTCACATGGACAGCTTTATGTGGCATGTCCAAGGGTACAAAGTCCTAAGAACCTTTATATATTAGCCAAAGATGGAAAAACTAAAAACATTGTATATAACAAGGCATTTCAGTAAACAATAAAAGCAAATTAGTGAGTCTTCATTGTTTGTTAATTTATTTTTATTTTTAAAGTTGTTTTTTTTAATTATATTTTTCTCAAACAATAAAAAAAAACAAAACAATGCTAGGTATTTCAGCTAGTTAGTTTTATAGTATAAGATATAATATTTACACAAATTTTTTAAACTGGCTCCCTGTTTTATCCACAAGGAGCCAGAGCAAATAAGAAGATACTGAAGTAAAATTCTCTTACAATTGTGCAAGTATCAATAATCAGACTATTCAATTTTGAGCAGTCTAAAGTTGTGTAACAAACACTTAAGAATATCACTTTAATTTGAGACATTACAGCAGTTGAGGCATGAAAAAATAAAAGCAAGAATAGGAACAGGATCATCTAGATAGGAATAAATAAGTGTTCTTAAGATGAAAATAAGCAGATTTCCAAATAACTTTTATATAAATTTAAATAAACAGTCCAAATCAAACACAACAGCCTGGTTTTGCAAACACCTGCCATCAGTAAAAGAATTACTTTATAAAGTGATAAAATATGGAATTAAGAATAGTTCTACATCACCTAAATAAGTTAATCGCATTTTAGTTATTATACTATTAAAAACCACGTTAAAGACAAAGGACGTAAGAACCAATACAGTAGACCCTCGCCAAGTCACGGTTCAGAGTTTGTGGCCTCAGTCATTCACGGATTTTTCTTTAGAATTTAACTAATAATTGTTAGCGGAAACTACAAATATCCTCTGCAATTTTTATGGCTTTTATCGTGGCAATACTGTACTTTAGAGAGAACAGGAAGCAACTGTAGAGAAAACCGCGACTTGGGATGGTAAAATTATCCAATAGAATTTGAAACTGCAACTCCCAGCAATCCCTGCAGTGGGTCTAATTGGTCTATTGCTTAGGGTGCTGGGGCTGTTGAGGTCAAAGGATGTCAGCGCGGCTTTTAAAAAGAGGGCCAGTGACCAAAAGCAAAAAAAAAATTTTGTAATTTGTTTCCAGTTCCTGTCTGTCTGCCTTCTGTTGGGTTACCTGTACTTATTTGTTTTGTCCTGGATCGTTTCGTGCGTCTGGATTGTCTGCTTTCCGCCTGTGTACTTGAGGACTGTAAGTGGATTCATGGCCGTCCTGTAAATGAGCGCTCCTGAACCCGTCCACCCGTTTTCACCATTTCAGGAACTACCGGTGGGACTATCTGTACATTCCCATTGAATGTGCGGATCTCTGGACTATCTATTTTCATCATTACATTTCATCTGTTGCCGTTTTTCATGAACTATTTCATGATTTACTGTGTGTGTTTTGTTTGTGCTTTGTTGTATTTAATGTATAATCGCCGTAAGGGGAACAGGGGTGGTATCATTGTTTTCTTATTTCATTTGTTTGCATTACATTCTTTATTTGCTGTTTGATTACCGGTTTGCTTTGTTTTGTCTCTGTGAGTGCGCGCAAAGCTGGGTCCGTCCCTGGAATCTCCGGCATAAAAATAAATAAATCACCTTCTTTTTGATTGTGGCTTCTCGTGCGATGCTATGCTTACTTGAACAGTAGGCATGAACAGTATCAGTACAAAAAGTACAGAATCAGTACCTTTTTGGCTGATTGCTTTGTTTCTCTCTCCTCCCCCAGACATTCTCTGCTCCTGTTGGGGGTTGTGCTCCACTATGATGTTTGTCTATTCTTTAATCGATAACTAACTGCATACTGAGCTCCTTTTACTTCTGAAAGAGACATGTTTGTTTGAAGTGTTTGAATAAAGTTCCTGTCTCTACAATCTCCTATGTTTCTGTGCAATTCTGTGACCCAAGCGTGACACCCTGCAGCACTGCCCCTGGGATTAAGCCGCTGCACTAGACTAGCCTGGTATGTGTCAGCGTTGGCCTCTGTGTGCTCGAGTGCAGCCAGCTCAGTCGCAGTTGGCTTGGTGATTTACATCCACGACGTCAGTTGCACTTTGTACATATTGTTCCAGTGGTTTTTAAAAAGTTTTTACAGCTCATTAGTAGTGTGTATAATAATTAGTGTTGCACTAATTGTGATGCTCTTTGCATAAAAAAATGCTTTCCATTAAAATTTCACTTTTTCTTTGTGAATTGTGCGGTTCACTTAAAGTGCAGCAAAAAAGCATTTGGCGTCCAGGGATGCATTAACTCCCAAGTATTTGGCAGTTTAAGGGTTAAAGCCCCAAGATGCCACCAAAACGCCCTGCACCTTCTAAGGCTTCTAGCAATGAAAATGCACTTGCATGAATTACAGTACATATAGCGGTAACACTGGTATTTTACATTCTAGCACTGCGGGAGACATAGCAGTACAGTATACAGGTTTACCTTTACATTCCTTATTTTTAGGTAATGTATTAAACTGAGTTTGAAATTAAAGTTTTTGGGGGCATATTTAGGATTTAAACTATGAAAATAGGCACTTTTTTTTTAACCACATTCAAAATGTTTCACAATTCACAGGTGCTCTAGGAATGTAACCCCCGCGAATTTTAGGGGTTGTACTGTACTTCAGTACCAACTGAAAGCAGTTCCGAAAGCAAAATGGTACTAGCTTTTGTACAGTATCAATAGTACCGAAGGAAAGTCGGTACTATACTTATGCATGACTGCAAATACAGGAATTACTCCGGCAGACACAATAGTAAGTGAGAAATATATGAGTCAAAACTTTTTACAAAGCTTTGAGCTACGACAACCTATAATAACACAAGGGGCACATCAATTGTGTGGATCAGGCATTGTCATTTTACCCTCTCATGAATAACTGACAAAAAAATATAACAAAAGTGTGCAAAGAAATACATTTCTACAGTCCTGATTGTAACATCAGGCAGAGCACTGGTGACTATTCCAAAACATGTCAGAGGATGTATACTAAATATGTATCAGTACAGTACTGATATTTAGTATGCATTTATGTTGACATTTTGATATTTACATGTCTCAGTTACACAAAACAACATTTTTTTCCTGTTATAAATAGAATGTTGGTGACTCATTTTCCTAAGGTGAACATAACACTAAGGAGGCTATAGCATCAGGGTTTTGTGACATTTAAAAATGGAATCAATTTGACTCCACCATTAGATAATACTCATTAGTAAGGTTTTTTCTTAGCTATCTAATGATGTAAATATGAATCTTATAAATCATACAATAGCAAATGTTACAACCTAGCAGCGAAATTTCCTGATAAACAATATATTAAAAGCATGCTGTTACAAAAAACACTTTATAGATTTTGTTTATATTAAAATATTCTGAATTATCTTGAAATTCAAGAATTCAATATTACAGACATGGTGATGTTGAACTTTTATTTTTCATATTGATTTTAACCAGTATTTTTCAGTTACTGGAATGAAAACATCTAAATAAATTTGGAATGTGCACATGGTACGATAAATGAGTTAGTCTAAGATAATATCTTCCTTTATAAACCCAATGCTGAAATCCACCCAACATTATAAAATCTCTACATTTACTGTTGCACTGAGGGAATCCCCATGTCTATCACACACTAAAAGTTAATCCCTGCATTGTATTTTAATATTTATGAATGCCAATATAAGTTTACTTAAATGATAGTGGGATAACTATTTGATGAGTATACCAGTACTTTAAAGCTGCTGATACTATTAGTATTTATATATTTTATATTCTTTTACAGGAAAAAGCACAATATTGTTCACATTAATAACAGAGATAGTTAAAAAGCTGTTGAACACGATTTCTGTTTTTTACAAGGTATCAATTAGGTATCAAGTATCATGACATCCAGACACAATTTGTTTGATGTGTGCAGTTTTCAGCCGCCAACCAATCATATATTTCTGCAATTAAGCGTGTTTTATTTCATGGGAACCAAGAATTGGGGCATCTTGCAGACTGTGCATATGTTGACTACGATTGGGAAAAAAAAAATATCCAGCAAATTTCACTGGATCAATCAACATTGCATTACAAAGAGCCATGCTTATTTTGAAAGCAAAAGACAGGAGAGCACATTTCTGCGGCAAAGGCCCAGCTGAGGAAATAAATGTCCCCTCTAATGGATGGAACAGAGGGGCACAATAGACATTAATATGATATAGATTACTTTCTTCAATATTTTAAAATCCATTTTGGACAACTTTAGAATTCCAGTATTCATCATGCAAGCACCAGTAATGGGGTACACAATTCTATGACTCTACTCCAGTGTATGCCCTCTCCAGGGGAAGGGAAAGAGAGCCACAGTAGACACGGAACTGATGTAGGGGACTACATACAATCAGGGTAATACATCTGGCACAATTTTAGCTGTCTAGTATTCATTTTGTAAGCAGCAGTCAGAGGTCACGTAATTCTATGGCTCTGTTCCAGCTGTGGAAATGAGTGTCCCCTCCATTGGAGGGGATATAGTTGCATAGTGGAGACGAAAATAATACAGAAGACTACCTACAATCTTTTAAAATCAATTTTGCATAATTTTAAATGTCCAGTCTCCATTTTGTAAACGGCAGTCAGGGAGAACACATTTCTACAGCTCTGCCTCAGCCATAAGAATAAATGTCCCTGTCAGTGGATGAGACATAGGGGCACAGTAAATATGAAAGTGATACAGAAGAGTTTCGGCAATCTTTTAAAATGAATTTTGGAACAATTTTATAATTTCAGTATTCCTTTTAAAAGCAGAAGACAGGGGGCACACATTACTATGGCAAAGACCCAGCCAAGGAAACAGGTGTCCTCATGAGCTGAAGGGATGAAAGGACACAGTAGACATGAAAATGACCATTCAGATATAGGACGTGTGCTTTCACTTTCAGTTTATAGTAATGAACAGTAGTTTGCCTTCAAAACCAAAAAAAAAATGACATAAACTGAGTGTTTGCAGATTCGTATTTAGCAATGAAGTAGGCTGTTTTGCTTGTATATTAATTTATGTTTCATCGATTACACATCTCTTTAAAAACAACGCATTGAAACAATAAATACATTTTATTTTGGTATTAACAAATGAAACAACTCATGTCATTGCCATTGTGAACAAGGGAAATAGCCACTTTGTTTAAATCTTGTAGCAAGTAAACATCAATATTTTGCTGCTAATTAAATTCTTTTGCCTTAAGTGTAATAGACTTGCTATTTAATACTCCAACCACCTCAATTGTTTCCTTAATTAACAACAATACAATAATAAGATATAAAACTTGCCAATACATGGCCAGTTAATCTGTGTCAATAATAGAATATCTGAAAATAAAGAAAGATGAAGTGCTTTTAGTAAAAAGAATATTAACTGTTTTGATTGCCAGAACAAGAGCACCTACAAGACACGGAATTAAGTAACAGGTTTATTTCACAACAAGAATAGGATTCTAATTAAGAAACCGGTTAGAGTTTGAGGCCTCGACTTAGTTGGTCATAACTTGGCGAATTATTTTTGTTTGGCTGCCATTTAAGGAAAAAAAAAAGCAACTCAGAGGACTGGGTCCTACAAAACATGACAATTAAAATTTAGGGTAAATAAATCAGTTAATTAATTGGTCACTGATTAGGAAAGTGTCAGGAAGGAAAATCTGCAGCCACAGTAGCCTTACAGGTTCAGTGTTTGACATCCCACTACAGGTCATTGGCTGACACTAAACTATCTGTTTTTAAATTGTTTTTGCAATTCAATTGTAATTGTACTTGCCTTTATTCTTTGTAGAAAAACAAATTTTAATACTCAAGTAGTACTTATATCCATCCATCAATTTTCCAACCCGCTGAATCCGAACACAGGGTCACGGGGGTCTGCTGGAGCCAATCCCAGCCAACACAGGGCACAAGGCAGGAACCAATCCCGGGCAGGGTGCCAACCCACCGCAGGACACACACAAACACACCCACACACTAAGCACACACTAGGGCCAATTTAGAATTGCCAATCCACCTAACCTGCATGTCTTTGGACTGTGAGAGGAAACCGGAGCACCTGGAGGAAACCCACGCAGACATGGGGAGAACATTCAAACTCCACGCAGGGAGGACCCGGGAAGTGAACCTAGGTCTTCTTACTGCGAGGCAGCAGCATTACCACTGTGCCACCCCAGTAGTACTTATATAAAGATAAAAAATGGTAAAACAACTTTAAAGCCAAGAATTGCTTATTGTCTGCTAAGATATCTGATAAAATGCAGTGAAACAAATGTGACTATATTTGTATATTAATATATTTCAAAATGATTTTTTATCTTCAAAAATATCAATGTTAAAGAGAACAAAAATGACATATTATGTATTTGTAATAGGCACAAAGTGCCAGAGTGCAGAAAAGAAATAATAAAGACAATGAAATGGATAATTCACAAAGGAGAGGGCTTAGGCATGGTCATGGACAGAAAAAGGTCAGAGCACCAGGGAGCAATCAAAATATCAACTACCAATCAAAGTCAACCAACTGCAATCAAATTTCAAACACTTCCTAACCAATGCTAAAGAAAAGGTTTCTTTTTTGGAAAAAACTAGAACACTATGCCTTGTTCCGTGCCATTTTATATATACAGGTCATGATAATTTTAATGTCACTTGTGGACGTGGCCCAGACACAGACACACAGACATGTTGTAAAGTCACCACCACACGTTTATTTACAATATTTACAAAAGTTAGTGCACACAAACCCCCCAAAAGTCCTGGCCACCCAACACCTTTCTTCGGGCCGCCTCCACACTCTCTTCTGCTTCGTCCTGCTTCCACCCGACTCGAGCCCCGAATAAAGGGAGGCGGCCCCTTTTAACCGCACCCGGATGTGCTCCAGGTGCTCCCCGGCAATCTCCCGCTGACACGCTCCAGTGTGGCGGAAGTGCCAGCTGTTCTCCCGGAAGCTCTCCGGGTGTCCCTGCTTCTCTTCCCCCCAGCACTTCCTGGTGTGGCAGAAGTGCTGAGGTCCAGGGTTCCCAAGGTATTGGGGCGCCCCCTGGCGGTGACCACGGGCCCCTACAGGGTTGGGCTTCCAAGCCATCTACCCATGGCCCCCAAAGCAACCAGGGTGGCGGCCCCCACGTGATCAGGGCGGGCGTAGACCGTCTTCTGGTCCTTCAAGGCGTCCCGGCCGGGTCGTCGCCCCTGGCATCCCTGACACACTCCATTGGTTATATATAAATTTATATTCAATGGCTCAGTGACCAAAATTGAAGTGTACTGTAAAATGCAGTATTGTCTCACAGATTATGCTGTCATGAGTGCAGTCTGCACTCTCTTCTCATGACTCATTGGGTTTTCTCCTTTGTGTTTTGGTTTTACCTCCCACATACCAAAAAGAGATACATATTAGATTAACTGGAAATTAAAAATAGGCTTTGTGGGTGTGGCTGAATGTGTGAGTAGACTGTGCAAAGGAATGTCATAATGTCAACATATGATTTCTGCCTTGCAAATAAAGGTGCTAGAATAGGCTCTGGCTCCCCATAACCTTGAACTGGAATAAGTAGGTTAGAAAATGTTATGCAATGTTATTTTCACAGCAAATATCAGCACAGGTCTATTTATAAAGCAAATAGCAATACATTATAATGGAGTACAATATAAGAAGGTAAATTTATAATACAGTAGAAATAATTATCATTATCCAACAGTGAACAAAATGGTTAATAAAATACATGATCTAAAGACTAATTAACTAAAGTACAGTACTTATTAATTTTAATATATAGGTACCAGTTGCGTTCCAGCAGTATATTTTGCAGCAACTAGTACATATTTCAAAAAGTCCTACCCAAGCCAAAAAGAACTTTCTTCAAATTTCTTTAGCTTGTAAGTGTCAATTCCAAAATTGTAGCAGAGCATTGACAAATATCTTGCCTGCAAAACAGAGTATTTGTTTTGTATAAATATATGCTCCTTACTTTATAGTTGTTCCTTATCTAAATATACAATTCTTTTTAAATTTACCCTAAATATTTAAAAAATACAAATCCACATTTATAAATCAAAAAAGTATTTAATATCTTTCACAACGAGTATGGTACTCTAAATTCAGCCCACATAAAGTACAAAAATTTATGGTGAATACCTCATTTGGTAGCCGACTGAGTATATCTTTGCAACGTAACAAGCAGGAAACTGCAAGCTCTTGAAAGCCCTGTATCACATCCTGTTGAGAGAATAAGTAAATACTAATTATAAAAGTACAATATTTCTTACTTCTGACTTTCTACCTAAAGTTAATAAGAAACATTTTCAAAGAAAGTAAAAAAATATATAAAATACACAAAGATTTTTGCAGATAACCAAAGGGTACCAGAATCAATGAGGAATTCTAGCCTGAGGCTCCTTTCATCAGTATGTTTGTGAGGTGAAAGAAGAGAAAGAGTGTGACCTTTAGCAGCGGTTAATTTTACAACATCACACTGTCTGTCGCCTCTCTTTATTTTCACATAAAAAATGCTTGTGATTCTTGTGAATGTACAGCATTTTTAGTTCACCTTTAAGTTTGAACAAATGTAGGGCCCTCAAAATTCAAAAATGCAGTATTAAGAAAAAGGTAGTTCACCTAATATACATATATTTAAAATATGATATGAATACAGTCAAGCTACTTAAATGTCCAAATTGCTTTTTTATCAACAAAGACAGAAAAACATTTTCCCAGTACTGGATGGTTTCTTCAATGCATTTTAGTTTTGAAAAAAACTGCATTTCACAAATAAAAATCAAATTGATTCTTAGTCATACAGATTCAGCTTGATAGCAGAGAACTCGAAAAATGTCTTTTTCCACATCTCCTTTAAGAATGTTGAAATCCACATTGCCTTCTCTTCGGTTTATTAATTGGCCATAAAGTATTTCTAAGCACTAAAATAAAACAAAAAACACACAAGTATTTATATAAACAGTATGAACTCTTACCATACCTCTGTAAAGTGTGAAACCCAAGAAAAATTTTAATAAAAAAACCTCAAAGGAGCAAGAGGACGGACATTGATTCCACAGTGGTACTAAAAAACTGCTTTATTCACTATTCAACAATATTCAATTTTCTACCTAGCATATACAAACTACTCACAAACTGGTTATTTTTATTGATAATAATTTTTCATCTTCTGCTAAAATGCAAAAATGACACTATTCTTATCTCTGATATGTTCAACATAATCTGGAACTCAAATAATTATGTGCAATGTATACCGGTAGAAACAAGACACCAGTAGAAATTTTTGTTAATTATTTTTATCACAGCTGAATTCATTAGGAACCCACCTTTGTTACTTGTCTCAAAACAGACAGCTCGTTGTGGGGAATGGGGGTTCCATTTTACATTCTGATACAGATGACACCATGCACAATCACAACCCTCCTTTCACCCCTCCCACATCTGAAACTGTTTTAAATCACATCTTCTGACTTTCTACAGAACTCATGTCTTTCCCCAAAAAATGGACACCTTCACTCTCCAAAATTATTTTTTGTTTGATAGTATCTTCAGACTTTCAAGTGACCATTCCCCAACTCACATGATCTTTGAAGAAGCAGATATTCTGATACACTTTAAACACTGACTATAATGATAATAAAGTAGCTCTGAATCAACCATTAAGCGAAATAAGCACATGCTTAGGTCACCAAGTGAAACGGGACAGCAGAGACCTTTTATAAAAAAGTATTCAAATACTTTAAGCATAAAAAAAGTTAAGGAGGCAACGATAAGAATTATTTTTGCTATTTTTAGAATTTCTGATCCATGTATATAGAAATACTGTATATTATCAAAAATATAAAGAATGGAATGAGAGACATTTTCTTTCATACAAACAGAGATGTTTCTTCATTAACATCTCTTTTAAAAATTGTCCACCAATATCAATTTCTAGGGAAAGAGGACTCTGAAAATCTGACATGAAATCTTTCTTTACTAGGCTGTATAGCAGGGCTTGGTTTGATAGTGTCTGCTGAGACAGTATTCAGTCAATGGAGATCGTTTTTTTTAGTTTGCCTTTAAATATTTCTTCGTGATCATAAAGATATTTTGGAAGGCAGTATTAAAGTCTAGTTAGGCTTGCCCGTTTTTGTTCAATTGGGAACCAAAGGAATTAGGAAGAATATCTTTTTAAATATTTTTTTATTGTTAGTCCAGTTTCTTCATGTCTGCACGGATTATGCAACACACCAGTGAATGGACCTGCACAAGGAGTCAAATCCGCGTGCCACTAGGTTGTTTTTGGATCTTAAACCAATTAAATTTTAGGTCCAACATCATTGGGGTTCTCTTCACACAAATGCCACTTTTTCTCGGGTTTATGACCTCACAGTTCAGGCAACGCAACTCAATAGGTTTGAGCTTAAGAAGGGCCAAGTCATACACTTCTGGTTTCTAGCCACCTGAATCCACCTCTTCCACTTCCCAGATCTTAAAACCAGCTCTTCCACCATTTTGAGGCAGTCAATTCTCAACTCACATCTGAAGAAAAGTTAAAATGTAAACCGAAAATTAAGTCAAGATGCTGCAATTATATGGGTGCACCTCAGTGCCCCAAACCTTCATGAACTTTCTGTTTGATGTGAAGGCAAATACTCCTGTACCATTCACCAGAAGGAAGGACAGAGAAAAGCAGCCATGAAGGATGACTAAGTTCTGTATGTCTTTATAAGGCAGAGTGTGTTGTTGATAGTCACTTCAAGAAATGTAAAGCTGTTTACACTTTTCATAGACTCTTCCAATAAAGATGGAAGTGTGGTCTGCCTTCAGCTATGTGAAGTCTATGACCAGGTTCATGGTTTTGCTGACATGAAATATGTCATCCTGGTACCACTAAGTCAGAAGGTTCACCTCTTCTATGTAAGCTACCCCATCAGCACTGGTGATCATGGCTATGATAGCGGTGTCATCAGCAAAAATAATTATTACAGAAGTTCTAATTTTACCTAGGGAAAACAAAACGATCTGAACTCATTAAATGAGCTTTTCATTAATACATGCCAAAGATGTGTCTGTCTTTTCTTCCACTCCAAGTACAGCTGGTTAACATTAAACTTTGCTATTCCTCTATGTGAACGTGATGATTTATAAGAGTTCCTTTTCTCTGTTTACTACTGCACTTTCTTTAATGGAAAGCTAATATTATTGTCTTTACTCACTCCTTAAGTCTGACTGTCAGGTCTTTGTTTATAGAACGTTCCTCATAAAAATGGCATATGCACTTTCTCAAGTATTATAATGTGTTGCATAATAGAATAACCATAAATCTTACAAAAGTCAATTCTAAAAAAATCAGTATTTGAGATAAGCCATTTTATTGATCACCAACCAAGACATTTGAAGTGGAAACCAGCAGGTGATCAATCAGATCATCACTAATATTCATTGATGGTGTTGGAGTAACTAGGAACAAGGAGTACAGCACCACAACTCAGCACATAACCATGTGGAGTTCCTGTGTTGAGCATCAGTGATGAAAATGTTATGCAGATCCACAAATGCTGAGGTCTATTGATTAGGAATCACAAAGTCCAGCTGCAGAGTATGGTACTACGTTTTAAATTGAAGAGTTTGCTGGTCAGTTTTGATAGTACAACATTATCAAATGCAGAGCTCTAATCTATAAACTGGATTCTGACATTACAGTTTTTATTAACATGTGCCAGAACAGTATCACATGCAAAGGATATGACATTCTCTGCAGAGAGGCTGTTGCAATATTCAAACTGGAGGTGGTCCCAACTATCTGGAATATTCTGTTTAATGTGGCCCAGCACTAGTCTTTCAAGTTACTTTATTACAATTGGAGTGACTTCAACTGCTCTGTAATTATTCAGACAGTCCGCTTTTGTTTTCTTAGGCACAGGGATAACTGTTGTTCTTCTGAAGCAGACAGGGAAAACAGACTCTCTGACATATTAAAGATGTTTTATTGACATCAGCCAATTGCTTAAAAACAGGTTGTTTAATACACACCCTGAAAATTAATTTAGACCAGATGCCTTGTGGACATCAGCTAATTTAAAAATTCTTTACATGTCAAGTAGAGAAACAAAGAAGGATGAATTACGTGATGCTTCAGTCAATTGAATGGTGGGCTGCCTGTTGTCACAATCACAACACATATTAGGTATTTTGGCTGCCTGTTGTCACAATCACAACACATATTAGGTATTTTAGCTGCAAATGTAAAACTACTAAAAATAAAAACAAAAATGAAATAAATTTAACATAAATATAAAAAAAATCATCAGCAGAGTTAATTTTTCTGTAGTTTGAAGACTGTGGACTTTTGCCAAGATATCAATAAAACATTACTGTACTTCAGTGGAATTTCCTGCCAACTCAGTCATTGCAAGAGACATGTATTGCTTCAACGTCAAACAAACTTTACAAAGCAAAAATAAATTGTTAAGAACAGCATTCTACTCAGGTATGAAGACCCTGAATCTCTTTATCAGCATGTCAAAGAACTGTTTTATTTCCAAAATGAAATGCAAACACCTAAGAAATAAACTGAAACATTTTTCATTCATGATTTTATTGCTATAAAGAAAAGATTTTGTGAACAGCACATTTCAACTTCAGGCTTTTAATTATGTCTTGATATAATAAATTATAACTGCAAACAAAGCAAATAACTAGTTAGAAATTATACCAGATAATATGTGCACCCTGTAATTTAGTTCCAGTGTACTGTTTTATCAGTTGCTATGCAAATCTGTTTGGCTCAATCATAATTAAAGCTAATGTGCAATTACTTACAGTATGAACTGACTGAAATTCTGTAAGGTTATTGGTATTCTATATCGATTATTATAATTCGTTACTGGCAGGTGCCCCTTGTAATCTTATATCACAGCTCCAGCTTATTCAAAACTCAGCTGCAAGAGTCCTTACTCGAACCAGCAGCAGCGAGCACATCACACCCATCCTGCTCCGTCTTCACTGCCTCCCTGTGTCTTACAGAATCGAATATTATTGAAAATCATTCTAATAACCTACAAAGCCTTAAATAACCTCACACCAAACTACATCAATGACCTTCTCCATCACTATGTACCTGCCCGCCCACTAAGGTCCTCTGATTCTGGCAATCTTGTTGTGCGCCCCACACTAATCTACACTCCATGGGTGAGAGGGCCTTCTGCTATATAGCGCTCAGACTCTGGAATGACCTACCGAAATTATTAAGGCCAGCTGACTCCATGAATTCTTTAAAAAAACAACTCAGAACTCATCTGTTCAGGAAGGCTTTTAGTTATACTTGACTTTATTACCCTTCTCCCAGTTTACCTCTCTGTCAAGATGCTCATGTAACCTATATGTGTGTGCTAGACCATCAATTATGTTGACTGTTTGGCTTTCTCTGAATTTACTGTCTTAATCTTCTTTATTTATTTATTTGGTTTGTACAATGCTATATACTGTTTACCCAGCTGTTCTTTCTTATATTCTGTAAGTGCCTTGAGCATGGGAAAGGCGCTATATAAATAAAATGTATTATTATTATTATTAAGGGATAAATTTATCTAATAGATTTGTCTTGCCCCCAGTGTGCATGCGGCTGGTGGTGGATAAGTTAATTTAGGGATAACAATAAAGGGGTTAAAAAAGACTGGATCAGCAGAGCCCAAGAAATATTTTCTTAAAGTTTAACAATACAAACAATAGCAAGAATATATAATAAAAAGGAAAAACAACTAATGTAGCACAATAATAATGAGCTGAAATGGTACATAAAAAATAATATTTCATAAGCTAATTATACGATTGCAAAGCTTATTGAATACACACACGACAGTGATGTATTCAATCTGATCTGAAAACTCATGTCTGCATATAGAGTTTTTAGGTAAATATTTACACAACATATATTTTTAACATATAAAAATATATTATACCTAGTGGTGAGGTGGCAAATTAGTCAAAAAATTTCTGAGCATCACAATGTTCACTTTAATCTTTACACCTTTTAAGAGACCCGGACAGAATTATTGAGCTATTGATACTTGTTTCTGAAAGTGACATTATAAAGTGCAACATTTCACTATATTCATCCTTAGTCAGGCTCATAAAAACACAGAAACCCAACACTGATATCACTGGCATCATTGAAAAGTCCTTCAGCACCACAAAAAGAAAAAAAAACTAATGAAAAAACAATAACAGTATGTAATCCACTAAACTAAAGATTTACAAACTTTTGAAAAAGGAAACTTTACAAATAAAAAAAAAGCATTGTATAAATAACTCCAAACCATTTACTTGTAAAGCAACCTTAAAGAAATCATCAGCAAGGGTGGCTTTCTTACAGTCTAGCCAGCTTCTCCCTGTTTTAACTGCCATCTGTAATATAACAAAAAAATGACAGGTATGAATACATACTTGACAACATGTTTGGCATTTATACTGACTTTAGCTTCTAATTTCTGTAATTCATTCCTGCTAAATAAAACAGATTTCATTTAAGTAAATGTTTATTAAAGAGTAATTTACATATTGCTGGTTTCTGCTAAGTTTCACAATGGATGCAGCAAAAAATGTAATTAGTAAGAACAACTTATTCATACATTTTCCATTTTATGCTGGTAACGATGTAATAGAAAATTAAGTAGTGTCAGTAACTGTGAACAGCAACAACTGTTCCCAGTTTCTGAATGGCAGTTACAAAACCTGATAGTTTGAGATTAATTTATATGAACTTGCATAAGCTGCTACAGAAGAATATTTTTGCCTCAGTACAATATGAAATGGTTTCTTAAGAATGCTTGAATAAACACCATATTTGCTTTTCACCAAACTATTTTAAGGGTAGGAAATCATCTGAGATCTTGGTGCAGCTAGGATGTTGTTAAATTTCACAACTCAGAGCTTCATGCTATCATCAGAGACCCCAAAAGCAAGGTTTAAAGTTGCCTGGGTCTTGCATTTAAAGCTATTTCTGTGTAAAAATATGATCTTGAGGTCAGGTGGAAAGTGTTTGGTAAGACCACAATTAATGGAGGAAATAAGCCTAGGATGTAGAGAAGGTGTTTGTTATAGATTGTGAACACTGGAATGTTGCTCGAAGATTGGTGGATAAGTGAACCAGTCACCCCAGGTAATATACAGGGGTAACAAAATAAGTAATGCCCTATGGAGCAATGATTTTGTTATACACTGTGCTCTACTTACTCAGTTGCTCTTGCTTTATAATACAAATTCTCTTATTTTTATACTTTTGGATTTCTTTGGTCTTCTCAGGTCTCGGAAACAGTTTGAGAGTACAGTGGAACCTCGGTTCACGACCATAATTCGTTCCAAAACTCTGGTCGTAACCCAATTTGGTCATCAACCAAAGTAATTTCCCCCATAGAATTGTATGTAAATACAATTAATCCATTCCAGACTGTACGAACTGCATGTAAATATATATTTTTTTTAAGTTTTTAAGCACAAATATAGTTAATTATACCACAGAATGCACAGCATAATAGTAAACTAAATGTAAAAACATTGAATAACACTAAGAAAACCTTGAACAACAGAGAAAACTAACACTGCAAGAGTTCGCGCTATAGCGCTACGAACCGCTCGCTAAAAACACTTTTTTGAATGAGTTTTAAGCACAGGGAAAGAAATTAACATTTGAAAAATCCATAATTTAATAAACCACCAAGAAAAGTAACATCGCAACAATGTATGCGTGCGCCTGTGTGTGTGTGTGTGTGTGTCTCTCTCTTGTGTGCCTGTGTGTGTGTGTGTGTCTCCATCTTGTGCGCCTGTGTGTGTGTCTCTCTTTCTCGTGTGTGTGTGTGTGTCTCTATCTCTCTCTCCCTCCCTCTTGTGTGTCTCTCTCCTCTGTCTGTCTGTCTGTCTGTCTGTGTGTGTGTGTGTGTCTCTCTCTTGTGCGCCTGTGTGTGTCTCTCTCTCTCTCGTGTGTGTGTTTGTGTCTGTCTGTCTGTCTCTCTCTCGTGTGTGTGTGTGTGTGTGTGTGTGTGTGTGTCTCTCTCTTTCTCTCTCTCTCTCTCTTGTGCGCCTGTGTGTGTGTCTCTCTTTCTCTCTCTCTTTGCACAGGGAGAGACTGAACACGTGTGGAAATCATCGGCACGCACAAACCGAAAGGGAAACTGGCTTGTTCGTATACCGAGTGTGTGGTCGTGAACAGATGCAAAAGTTTGGCAAACTTTTTTTTCATAAACCGATTTGTACGTGTTCCGAGACGTTCGTGAACCGAGGTTCCATTGTATAAGAGTCTACACAAGATAAAAGATTGTTTTACAGATAAATTAGTTTTGAAGTAGACAACGTTATCACAACTTCAACTCAAAGTAATTATTCAAAAACTGTTAGTGAGAATTTTTAGTTAAGTAAAATTCAACATAGAATTTTACCCCAAATCAAAATGTTTTTATTCACTATTCTTCTATAAGACAAATATCCTCACACAATGGACATTTCCAAAAAATATGATTAATAAGTATTATTTATATATAGCATCTTTCTCAGACTCAAGGTCACCACACATAGAATCTATACTAATAAAAGGCAAAGCCCTGACTGACTGACTCACTGACTCACTCATCACTAATTCTCCAACTTCCCGTGCTGGGAGAAGGTTTAAATTTGGCAGGCTCATTCCTAACAGTTTACTTACAAAAGTTAAGCAGGTTTCATTTCGAAATTCTGCTCGTAACGGTCATAACTGAATCCTACTTATGTGCATATATATGGCCATAGCCTGCAGCTCGGTCGCCGTGTGAGGCAGAGTTGCGTCCCCCATCACCATGCCTCCCACGTAGTTGGCTGCCTGCCTATATTGCATCCCCCATACCCACACCTACCACGTAATTGAGTGCCTGCCGATATAAGGCCGTCCATCAGCAGCAATCCAATAGACATGCTGCCGCTAAATATTCACAGGCAAATCAAAAAGTTAATACCGGAGATGCATGTTAAACATCTTAGATTCACGAGTAGCGATTTGGGTGGAGAGATGTCTATTGAGGTGATCACTGTAATATTTATATGTCATTGAAATGTATTATTATCAGGCATGGTTTAGGCACCTATGTCATCAGGAAGGCACCAGAAAAAGGGACCTCAAGGTTACTATTATGTTAGTTAATTTAGAGCACAGATGCCGTGAATGTAAGAGATGTAATAAATAAAGTTCCCCTGCATACTTTAAAAGAAAGTCTCGCCATCATTTCATTTTTCACAATTTGTGAAAACAAGACATGGTGTCAGAACAGAGGACAATCATGGATTTTGTTGGAGTTCCCTCGCCACGAATTGACTGGGATTCTCTTAACCTGCCGGGAGAATGGAAAAAGTTCCGACAGCACGTGGAGCTGATGTTTTCTGGCCTGCTAAAACGCAAAGACGAGAGTGAGAAATGCAGCTATCTGCTTCTGTAGACTGGGGGAAAAGGAAGAGACATTTTTAACACATGGACTCTCACCCAGGAGGAAGCCAAGGTACTGAAAACTTATTATGACCGTTTTGAGGCGTTTGTCATGCCTAAGACAAATACTATGTTCGCGAGATACAAGTTTAATGAGAAGACGCAGGGTATAAACGAGACTTTTGATCACTTTGTAACAGAGTTAAAATTGCTAGTTAAGGACTGTGCTTATGCAAATGAAGATGATATGGTTAGGGATAGAACAGTGTTTGGCACAAACTCAGCGAAACTGCGAGAGAAACTTTTAAGTGCCGGGTCAGGGCTAACATTAAATAAAGCCGTGGACATCACACGAGATGGCACCAGTACAGCTGTGAACCTTCGATGCATGTACTCCGAGCGGCTAACGTGAACTGACTGTGAACGCAGTATGCAGACAACAAGCAAGAGCTCCAAAGAGCGCTGAACAAAAAGCATTACACAATTGAGAAGGCAGCAAAAGAATATGAAGCGAGTGACGCATACAAGCATATTCATAAGTGCAGCTACTGTGGAAACAAAGCACACGGTGGAAAAAGTCAATGTCCAGCTAAAGGAAGACAGTGTAAAAAATGTGGTAAATTGAACCACTTCACTAAAGTTTGCAGGACTGGGAAAGGTAAACCTGTGCATGCAGTGTGTGATGTCTCAGATAAAGAGGAAGACGAGCTTTATATTGATGCAGTAAGAAAGGAACAACCCTCTGAAGCTGAACAAGCCTTTGTAGACATATCAATAGGAAAGCAAGGTGTAAAGCTTAAGTTTAAATTAAGTCCATAGACATGCTGCCGCTAAATATTCGCAGGCAAATCCACAACTCAGGGGTGTGGAAATCAAATTTGGTTCTACTTGTCCACGGACAAGTAAACTTAGAAAATCCACTTGTCCGCCAGTTAAATTCACTTGCCCCTAAACAAATATTAAAAGTGAAAAATAGTTTATTTTTTCTGATCTCTTTTATTGATACCAATACTGCCATCCATTTAAAAACTGAAAAAAGTTCTTTCAGGGAGTAGTATTTTGCCACCTTACTCTAGAACATTATATAAAAGATTCCCTTATTTTAACTGGTTAATAAGCAATGCCTTCATTATAGCTACACTAGTTTTTTTCATATATTACAGAACACTGTCCTGATTCATTTTCAGCCGTGTTCTTCAGCTTTTGTCTTGCAACATCTTCTCCCCCAAGAATCTTTACCATCTCAGACAGCATGGGCTGAATGCTGTTCATTTCTGCTTTGAGCTGAACTGCATGGTTCCTGGACTGATGGTTCTGCAGAAGTGGATGCTGATGACTTTTCAGGTTTTTTATGAGTGATGTGCCTGTTGCCAGGTGACAGCCAGAATTCCACAGCTGGTCATGGGTCAAACTCTTCTAAAGAAGCAGTATTGAACAGCCTAGCATAACGCTCAACCCTCCGAGCGTTCAGCTTTAGAAAATGCTTTTTCAATTGAACCAACTTTTTTCTTACTTTTAGACTCATGTCTCTATCTGACGTACTAAACCCCCAGTTCCTATCCTTTTTTTTTCTGCACATAACCAATCACCACATGATAAACGTATTTGTGAAATTAATTATGAAAAAGAAAAGGAAACATTTTAAAAACAACGTAACATGATTGTCAAAGTAAATGTTTTGTGTATTTGGCGGCAGCGTCACAAAGTTGTTTTCGTCTAGCTGCATCAGAAAATGTACCATAACCTCTGACACGCCTCCTTTTTACTGTTTTCTCACAGCTTGGATTGCTGCTGTCATAATCGGTTTGAGTCTACATATATATATACTATATACTAATAAAAGGCAAAGCCCTCACTCACTCACTCACTGACTGACTCATCACTAATTCTCCAACTTCCCGTGTAGGTAGAAGGCTGAAATTTGGCAGGCTAATTCCTTACAGCTTACTTACAAAAGTTGGGCAGATTTCATTTCGAACTTCTACGCCTAATGGTCATAACTGGAAGGTATTTTTCTCCATTAACTGTAATAGAATTGAGCTGGAAAGACGTGGGGGCGGAGTTTCGTGTGACATCATCACGCCTCCAACGTAATCACGTGAACAGTGCGTAGAAAACCAGGAAGACCTCCAAAAAGCGCTTAAGAAAACATGCATTATATAATTGAGAAGGCAGCGAAACAATAAGAAGCGAGCGAGTGACATACACTACCATATTCATGAGTGCTGCTACCTCGGAAAGAAAGCAAGGTGTAAACCTAAACTTTAAATTAAGTTCATAGACAGGCTACCGCTGGTGTTTCACATGCCCACAGGTAATGCGGGATACAAGTTTAATGAGAGGACGCAGGATATAAACGAGAGTTTTGATCACTTTGTAACTAAGTTAAAATTGTAGGTGAAGGGGTGTGCTTATACAAATTACGAGAGACTGTGTTTTTGGGGGATTGACAGTTAAGGAGGGTGGGGGAGTCACGTCATCATCTCCCCTCCCATTCATCTCATTTCGCTCTGAGCTGAGCTCCATGCTACGCCGTCTTCGAAGCAACTTCGTCAGACTGCCACCAAATACTCACGCTGTCTCTAGAGTTTCTCCACACTGAATCCTCAAGGCACTACTTACAAAAGGTCACATTGACAATCGTGTTACGTTATTTTTAAAATCTTTCTTTTTCTTAGCACAAGCACAGCTGAGAAGCTTCGATGCATGTGCTCCATAACGCGTTAAAAAATAATGCATTTAATCACACTTTGCATTACAAGCAAAGGGGAGCTTTTGTCAATGCATGATTTCCTGGTACACGATTACATTGATCAGCGCATCCCGATTCATTTTACCCTCGCACCACCTTAGTTTGAGAAGAAGTATGAAAAAATATGAGGTTAACACAGAAAAACAGATTCAAGCTTTATGAATAATCGATTCGCCATCAATAATTGTTTTGGTAAAGCCATCCTCCTTCCATTTTATAATTTTTCCGCCACTAGCCATGATTAAATGAGCGGTAAAAAGTAAGAGCAAAGCGAGGGTGACTTATTTAGGCAGGCATATATATGACAGCAACACTCATGACAATGTCAATCATGTTACGTTATTATTAAAATGTTTCCTTTTCTTTTTCATTACTTCTTTAACACACTACTTCTCCGCTGCGGCGCGGTATTTTGATATATATATATATATATATATATATATATATATGAATGACCTCAAAGAGCGCTGAGACTTTTGATATCATGAGCGTGTCTGCAAAAACTGGGGTCTCCTGCCCAGCAAAAGTCGAGCAGCCAGCGCGTGCATAGCTGTGCCGGCCTTTGAGGCGCTGACTGTGCTTCTACCTTAAGTCAAAGTGAGCACTTTTAATTTTTTCCTCCTCCCCCTGCGCTATAGCCCAGACAAGTGCAAACCACGGGACCCCTTTTCTACACCACGGCAAAATAATATTAAGGCGATTCACACTTTCTTTTGCACGTATACGATTATGAGGTCCTCAGCTCGGATTATGAAGACACGCATAGGAGTGGAGGACTGACAGTGCCATCACAGCCGATTAATGGCGGGGACGTCTCACCAGTCTACACAAGACCCACGCGACTGTCCCCAAAAGGCGATCATAACGTCAGCGAACACATCTCTCTATACTATATAAAACAAAAAGGCAACTTTCCTTTCTTTACACCTTTTTTCCTTTTATCCCAAACCAAAGCCTTTCTCTCTTAACACTGCAGAGGACACAAAACTAATTTTCTTTAAATGCCGGTAAGGCACATTACCAGAGGCACAAATCTGAATGTTCACATAGAAAATGTAATTTCAATGTACCTGTACTTCTTAAAACGTTAATGTTTTACTGTTTAACAACTTATAGACTATAATTTATTATTTTTCCCTTGCACTCAGTGACCAAACCTATACACACACATAGACACATACAAACATACACACAAGTATATGTATGTGTATATATATACACACACACACATACATACATACACACACACATATATATAATTTGTGTGTGTGTATGTATGTATGTGTGTGTATATATGATGTAGATAGGTATGTATGTATATATATATGTATATATGTGTGTAAATGTAGATATGTATATAGATATGTAGATATGAAAATATGTATGCGTATATATATGTATATATATATATGTATGTGTGTGTGTGTGTGTATATATATATGACAGCAGAGAAAACAGTAAAAAGGAGGTGTGTCAGACGTCGTGGTACATTTTCTGATGCAGCTACCGAAAACAACTTCGTGACGCTGCCACCAAAATACACAAAACAATTACTTTGACAATCATGTTACATTATTTTTAAAATGTTTCCTTTTCTTTTTCATAACTTCTTTAACACATGACATCGCTGCAAAGCGCGGGTATTTTGCTATATATATATATATCACAGCGACACTCATAACAGTGACAAAACAATTACATTGACGTTATTTTCAAAATGTTTCCTTTTCTTTCTCTTTCCTTCTTTAACACACTACTTCTCCGCTGCCAAGCGGGTATATATATATATATATATATATATATATATATATATATATATCTATATATATATATATATATATATATATAGATAGAGATATATATATATAGATAGATATGAGAACAACATATATATATATATATATATATATATATATTGTAAAGGATTGCCGGCTTTCCATGCGGTCCGCCTCTCAGGCCGCCAGGAGAGCTCTCCCGACAGCAGGATCATGCCCGAGGTCCAGCAGGGCATTATGGACCTTGTAGTATTTTTACACAACCCTGCTGGATACCTTGGGGCCATCAGGAGTCGCTGTGGGGGCTTATGGGCTCTTTCATGCCCTATGACCGGGAGTGCGTCATGGTCACGTGACAGGAACTAACAACGTGCTCCGGGTTAAAGTAAAGACTGATTGCCCTGACCGGAAGGAGTAAGGAACTATGGACTGTCGGGACAGGAATACCTCCGGGTCAGGGGCTATAAAGGGCGGTGCCTCAGTCCAGACACTGAGCTGAGCTGGGAGGTAGAGGAGCAAGTGTCTGGGCGAGGAGGAGAGTTTATTGTGTGTTACTTAGAGTATTGGTTTATGAGTAGTGTGGAGGGTGCTTGGTGCACATTGTTATTAAACAATAAAGGGTCGTGGACTTTTACCTGGTGTCTGGAGTCATCCCTGAGGGTTCAAGGGTGCACTACTGCCCCTACTGCCACAATATATATATATATATATATATATATATATATATATATAGATAGAGATATATATATATATATATATATATAGATAGATATGAGAACAACACTTATATCAATGATAAACACACAATTACATTAAAACCATGTTACGTTATTTTTAAAATTTTTTCTTTTCTTTTTCGTACCTTTTTTAACACACTACTTCGCTGCGAAGCGCGGGTATTCTGCTAGTATATATATATATATATATATATATATAGATATATGTATTGTGGCCCCGGCGCTGGAGCGGCGGGGCGTAGGAGGGCGTGAGGAGGGCTTGTGCCTCCTCCAGACCCGAGGGCGTCCGTCCTGGTTCTGTTGGGGGCCACGGGTTGAGGGCATGGAAGCCCTTCCCTGTAGGGGCCCGTGGTCACCGCCAGGCGGCGCCCGATGCCGGTTTATCCCGTGCGGTTTCCGGTCGGGGCTGGAGCCCGGCGGGGCGCTTGGAGGACGGAGGAGGCGAGTGCCTCCTCCAGACAGAGTGGGCGTCCGTCCTGGTTAGGCAGGGGCCTGGGTACAGGGCTTGAAGCCCAGCCCTGTAGGGACCCGTGGCCACCGCCAGGCGGCGCCCCGGTGCCTAGTTATCCCGGGAGCCCGGCCCTTCCGCCACACCAGGAAGTGCGGGGAAGCTTTGTGTGGCACCGGAGAGCTGCCAGGAAGATAGCCGACACTTCCGCCACGCTGGGCGTGGCTAAGGACGGAACACCTGGGGCTCATCCGGGAGCCTTATTTAACTTTTTCACACAGGGCCATGTAGGTTTGGATTTTTTTTTCTCCCTAAATAATAAAAACCATCATTTAAAAACTGCTCATGACAATGACAATGTCAATCATGTTACTTTATTATTAAAATGTTTCCTTTTCTTTTTCATTACTTCTTTAACACACTACTTCTCCGCTGCGAAGCGTGGGTATTTTGCTATATTTTTAATATATATATTACAGCAACACTCATAACAGTGACAAAACAATTACATCAATCATGTTAGGTTATTTTCAACACTACTTCTCTGCTGCGAACCGCAGGTATTTTGCTAGTAATATATAAAAGTTATCGATTATAATGGAAAAATCATCAAATTACATCGTAATGTCAGCATGAAAAAAAATGACCGCATCTCCAAGCATGTAAATAGTAGGGTAAAATACTTATGTAAGACCACAAGAGTGCTTCCCTTTTGAAAAATCAGCCATCATTTTGTAAACAATATTGAATACCAATTTGAGACATGAAGAACATGCCTAAGTAGACTGTTTCTGCACGAAGTACGTACCTAAATGTTTAAAATTTGAAAGTAGTGGTAAAAATGTGCCCTGCACTGCACATTTAATTCTTTTTTCTCCAGAAAATTGCACTTATCCGCGGACAACTGAAACCAGAAAACACGTTTGTCCGACAGACAATTTACCCGTGTTGGACAAGTCGGGTGTTGGATTTCCACACCCCTACACAACTTAATACCAGGAATGCCTGTTAAACATCTTAGATTCACAAGTACCGATTTGGGTAGTGAACGCTTCAATGAATGAAACCTGTTATCTTTACAATGGTTGACAAACACGGAATGTAACTTCAACACAACACATCCTCCAAATACGAACCTGATTGAAAGAAATAATGATAATCAAATCCTTGATGACAGCAACACTCATAACAGTCACAAAACAATTACATTGACAATCATGTTATGTTATTTTTAAAATGTTTCCTTTTCTTTTTCATAACTTCTTTAACACAGTACTTCTCCGCTGCCAAGTGCGGGTATTTTGCTAGTTAATAATAAAACAGGGAACCAACAACAAAGTAAAAATAATAGAGCAAATACAAAAATAAAGAAACAAAACATACATAACAAAACAAAATGTACAAAATACAACAATCTGTAGATGTTAACAGTCGGAGACCAGAAAAATACCAGCTGAAAAAAACTGATGAAAGTGATCAAATGGAACAATAGCTAAAGGTCTACATGAAGGTAGTGTTCTTCACAAAGCAGTTCTAAGGGCAAAAATTAAACTAGTCACAGAAAATGTGATCCAATTCACATAGTTACAGAGTGATCCCATTCTCAGTACTGTACAGAGGGAATTTTAAATTATTAAGCAAAGATGTGCTAATAAATCATTCAGCAGATCAAATTCTTTGATTGAGTTTGCACATTTAATATTACTTTGTTCTTTTCACAGAGTGTGACTTGAAGCAAAATATTGTCATCCAAAGTAAATAATTCTATAAGCCAAATTACAAATACTCTTTACAATTAGCACTATGCATTTGAATTTCTGCTGACAACATTATTTGAAAATATATGAGGCCACAAAATTTTCAGGTTAGACTAGTCAGTTGTACATCTTTTCCTATTAGTTCTACCTTTACTCTATCTATTGAATGAGACCGTTTCTCCTTCCCACGATTCCTAATTTTAAGGTTCAGGTTTTTGTACTGACTGAATGTACAAAATTCCCAGGTCGATCAATTGTTCCTTTAAACATCACTAATTGTCAATATTATTGTGGGGAGGGTAGGCTATGGCAGGGATCACCATTTTAACTGAGAAAGTCAACTTTGCATTTTTACAATTAAGGTTTCCTTCTTTACATTTTTTGCAATAATGTATTTTGGAGTCCTTGAAGTCCCATACTTAGTACATTAATATTAAGTACATTTTTAATGGAGAACCTAAAAAACACAACTTCAATTAACTGATTAATTTTTAAAATAATTAAGAGATTAATCGTTTGCCATTATAAACAATAGTGGCCGCTCTAGTTTTATGTAACAGTGTCATAAGCACATCATGTTTAACATAAAAAGCACACACAATACAAATGCTTGTATGTGTGTCTTTTGTAAGCACTGTATCGCTGTCATTATTCTGAAGAAACATAAAAGTAAGAATTTCATAATACTATTCACACAGGACAATAAACCTGAACTGCAGGCATGCCTATGTGAACCTAATATCCCAAACGCAGACAGTGTTCTTGACTGCTGGACAAGCAACATAGTCTGATTGCCTTTCTTAGCTAATTTATCATGAAAGTTTCTGACAGAACTATGCCCCAGTATGGTCACTCAAAGGCTTTTTGGTACAATTTCAAGTATTATAGATAGTAGAAGAAAAAGACTGATCTATGAAGTTGATTAAATGTGATTTTTTTTTTTTAACTGAGAGTACCTGTGATTTCCATATGTTCTTTACCTGCACAAATGCTGCAAGGATGTTGTGAGGTCCAGCTGCTTTCCCGTTTCTAAGCTATTTGCTTCCCTAATTCCTTCCAATGTTGGTTTGTTGCAGTTTATAGGCAGATCCATATCAGCTTCATCAGCTTCGAGAGGATTGTGCGGTGCTGGTCTATTCAGAAATTCCTCGAAATGCTCCATCCACATCTTTCATTTTTGCTCGTCACCAGTTATTGATTTTTCCCTCTTTATTTTTGACTGGTCTTTCGGACTTGTTGAACCTTCACACAATTTTTTTCTTTTATTCTTGTCTTTTCTTGCCGCTTGCTCTGCTTCTGTTGCCAGACTCTCCACGTACTTCTGCTTATCTTCCCTGATGCTCTTCTTCACTGTTCTGTTCGCTTTTGCATATTCAGATTAAGCCATTGCCTTGTCTATTCTTGCTCGGCTTTTGTTCACTGCTGCTTTCTCTTCTTTCCTTCCCTGGACCTTGCGTATGCTGTACACTGAGATCCATTCCTTTTGATGCTGTTTCTTGAGACCCAGTACTTCCTGGCATGCTGATATTACTGTCTCTTTTATTTCATTCCACTTGGTCTCAAGAGTCTCCCTCTGCTCTGTCTTCTATCAGTTCTTGTACAACCTAGAATTTGTTGTTCAACGTTATGCTGTATTTTTCCCTTATTCGTGTGTCCTTAAGAAATCCTACGTTGTACTTGTGCCATGGTGTTAATGCCACTGTCCAGTTCTTTTTCAATTTCAGATGAAACTTACCTAGAAGTAGGTGATGGTCTGATGCCACACCTGCTCCTCTTTTCACTCGCACATCCAGTAAGGATCTTCTAAATTTCTTCCTCTTCCTTAGAAGTTTCCTCACTATCATTAGTAGGGGAGTAGCACTTGGTTATGTTCAAGTAGATTTTCTTGTGCTTGGTTCGAGAGAGAGAGAGAGAATTCTCGGACCATACTCATTCCTTGAGAGCCTTTAGTGCCATTCTAGATAACATCAATGCCACTCATTGGCTGTGTGAAGCATTTTCCTGTTTGTCCTGAGTATAACAACATTTCTTCTGTGCTCAGTCTCCTCTGCCCAAATCGTGTTCACCTTGTCTCACTGATGTCAAGCACATCAATTTTTAGTTTCTCATCTCTTTTGCTATTTGACATGTTCTTCCTGTGTCAAACATGGTTCTTATGTTCCAAATTGCGATGTTAGTTGCTTTGGCTGAGAAGAAGGTACTCTGCCCTATGGCTTCCAGAGTGCTCTGGTTTTCATCACCTGGCTTCTTAAGTCCTCTTGAGGAGGGCCCGTCTCTTATAGAAGCTTCAATGACAACAGTTTTTGTAGCCAACTTCTTTTTTAAGGTGAGGGGTGACTAGCCCCATGCCCAATTCTCCTCCTTTTCCAGGCTTGGGACTGACATCAGCATCAGCATGTAGTGTTAAGTATTAAATATTTTAAATACTTACTACATTAAGTATTTAGTGTTGGCCGTCAAAAAATTGCATCACTAAATTCACAGGAGTAACAGTGTCAAAGGGTAAGTATATATTGATCAAGTGATAGGTCTGGTAATAACTGATACACAGGCTTTAGGAAGGGAGGTTAAAAAAAATCAGGAAAGCCTAATAGTGTTCTATAGTGCTCAGAGAAGTTAAAGTAGGGGATAGTATAAGTTTGTTATTGTTACAAAAAAGGTTTTTGATTACTGCTAACTTAATTTATAACAAAGAAATATTAAGAAGACCAGTTCTCAGTATCTTATATCTACTCTCTCTATGTAAAAAGATTAGTGAAATCGTGCAAAGTTTTCAGGCAACACTAATTTTTTTCAAAACTGTGCATTATATTGAATACATCTATGTATCATTTTTGTCATCTTCATCAGAATACAACAATGATATTCTAATGTCAATACAGCCAATTTAATGTGCATATGTCAAACAAAATACCTTATATATATGTGCTCCACTGAGAACAGCCATAGTTGAGTTGTGTGTCAGCAGTCTACAAATAAAGCCTACATAACGGCACATGCTTAGAAATTGTAAAACTGCATAAATATTCAATGGCCAACAAACTCATGACTGGTGATCATGCAGGAAACGTTGTAAGTTAGATAATGGCAATACTTCAGCAATTTTCCCATAGTTTTAGCATTTACTATAACTACAGACAAATCTCAGGGCCAGAGTGGGCACAACTCCCTCCCCTAATTTTTTCTATACTTTTAAACATTTCACAGAAATGTAAATTCAAAATATTCCCAACGCCTAACAGTACCATTTGCATAATGAAAAAGGATCAGATGAATTACCCAAATATTCTCCATCAAATAAAAGAACACAGACAAAATCTCTTCTAATTTCTGATAAGTTTTTATTCTTCTATCCTTTTACTTATTCCTTCTACACAGAGTACATGACTATCTTGCATTAACAGACAGCTTCATATTTTTCGTGACTCAATTCAAAAAATTGAGAGACTCTCTAATATAGACATTTCAAAATATTAAAAAAAATGAACACATCTCTGCATACAGTAGTACAATTTTTTGTTATTATAGTAATTTACTTTATAAGTTTATAAGCAGTATAAAAAATAAATTTCCAGTTAGCTACTTGAGTAGAAAATGGTATGTAATAACTGAAATAAAATAGATATGAAAAATGCTAAAGTATTAAAAACTAAAGGAACACTTACCAAGATTCTCCTGCGAATGGTTGCTTCTGTTGGCTTTAATATCTCAAAACTAAACTCCAATCTGCAAGAAACATGTTGAACTGCAAAAGACAAAATAAAATAATTTTTTATTGATTTCATATCAATGTAAAACACTGTAATATCATAAAGGGAAATGGTACATAGGACTGAAACATGTTACAGTACTAAAGTAATATGTGTATAAATGATATTCCCGATTTTTTAGAATGAGATTTTGCTAAAAAAAAGAAACTTTAATGCAATAAAGATTACACGTATGTCAAGTCAAAATTAACGACTTTATTACTGTTTGTAATCAGCATATCTATTAATAATTCAACTGCTGATGGTTGTTGTTTTTCCTCTCCTTTAATAAACAGAGATTAAGTTATAATAAAGTTTCCCCAACTTCCTTGGTGACTCTGAAATAAATTCAAAATAATATAAAGAAATGGCAAGTGTTTGGTATTACTAGGACCCTCCCTGGATCCGGCTGTCCCTCCAAACTTGATCGAAGAGCAAGGAGGAAACTGGTAAGAGAGGTATATCTAGTAGAGATATATATACACACACACATACACATACATACATACATACATACATACATACATACATATATATATATATATATATATATATATATATATATATATACATACAGTGGAACCTCGGTATACGTCCTTAATCCGCTCAAGACCCTTTGACTTATACCAAACAGGACGTATACCAAACAAATTTTTCCCATAAGAAATAATGGGAAAATGATTAATCCGTTCCCATGAAAAACAAAATCCTATTGCTATTGGCAGATTATACATTGATGGGGTTGTATAAAATAATTTAAACACTGCTTAATACTAAAATACATAAATACAAAAGCAATTAGATGAAATAAATGAAAATGACACCTCACTTTACTTTTTAATAACATCTTTGTTTTTCACAATCGTAGATACCGTCGTTCTCGCAAGCGGTATGCAACCGCCATGTCCGGATCGCATGCCACCTTCATACTTTTCAACAATCAATTCAAATTTACATGAAAAAAACACAAAATCACGTTGTGACGATGCAGGTTTGCTGTATGCTCCCATCTGCTGCCGGGGAGCCCTTGAATCCTACACCATCGGTAATGTGCCTCACTGCTAACCTCATCGGTAACAACAAAGCAAGAGGATGGTGAAAAAGTGCAAAGTGCTTTTATTAAAACAAGTAACAAAACAAGGTGTTCAAATTAAAGTGCAGTCTCCAAAGTTCCAATAAATAATCCATAAAATCAGAAGTGAAACGTGGAGGTTAAAAACAATAGAAAAAGTCTTCTTAAAAACAACGAAGTTAAAATAGAGCAGGAAGCATTCTTTAAATAAAAAAAAACTAAGCCCGGTGCCTGCTTCCCAACTGGGGAGTCACCCTACTTGCAGCTGACCTTCACTCTGCCTACCTCAGCCACTTCATCCATGCGCACTCTAGCTTGCTCTCTCTCTCTCCCCCATCTGTTCTTTCTTTTTACTCCCCTTCAAGCCAACTCGCGCTTCTGTTTATCAAGATAAGCAGCCCTCTCTCTCACTCACTCACTCAACCACCCGTCCTTTTTTTCGTTTTACTCCCCTTCTAGCTGACTCGCACTTCTGTTTATCAAGATAAGCAGCCCCAGGAACAATCATGAATGCGGACGGTCCCTCACAAGTGCACTTTGGTGAGAAACGCCCACATCGCTAATCGCCCTGACAACCTTCAGCCACATAGCCAGCACGCCCCCTCACCAAGCTGTGAGCGCGTTAATTATTTATTTTAAAGCTGGACTTTGACAGGAGCTGTGGACCCGCTATATCACACACGTGAAAGTTCACAGAGAGTCATAGCGCGGGTTGTTCACTGAATGCTAGCAACTGGCGCACTAACGCTGGTGGGCAGTCGTGGCTTTGTCTCGAGAGAGGTAAACAAGTTTAGCACGCGAGTCGTATTCCAAACAAAGGTCGTATACCAAGCAAAATTTTGTGTGTCCAAACAGGACATATACCAAGTTGGACTTATTCCAAAGCAAACGTAAACCGAGGTACCACTGTGTATATATATATATATATATATATATATATATATATATATATATATATATATATACTAGCAAAATACCCACGCTTCGCAGCAGTGAAGTACTGCATTCAAATTTTTATTAAGAAGAAAATTAAACGTTTTTAAACTGTGGGACAATACGCCAATAAATATTTGTTAAGGATCTCTTTGTATACCATGTTGTCAGTTCGGCCCTCCGGTTGTAACATGACCAAGCTGTGCGCTGAGCTTACTCTTGAGCATGTAACTTACAGTTGGCCATGTGAACAGTAATCTTGTCTCAAATCTCACAGCTTGGATTGCTGCTGTCATAATCGGTTTGAGTTTCATGGTTTGTTTCAATTACGACAGTATTTGCAGGATTTGTTGTGTTGAAGTGACATTTGGCATCTGTCAAGCGTTGTAAGCACACAACCGGTTTCATCGATAAAATCACATCCAGCTTTTGAGAGCTTTGAAAAGCTTTTTTTTTTAAACATTCATAAACATCAAAGTGTCTACTACTGAAATCGTCACCTGTGAATCTAAGATGTTTAAGAGGCATTGGCGGTTGTCCAAAGGTGTAAAATATTTGGCCATTTCGGTACACTTGAAAGCGACAACCGAACAATTCAGCGGCAGCCATCAACTCACATGCATTTCACTCTTCTAGTGCTCCTGTGTAGTATAATTATCTCCTGTACCGTCATCAGTCCACACCTTGAACCTGTCCCAGTCATTCAATACATAAGACAGAATGTTCCTCCGGATATCAAGAGTGAGCCTGATATGGCCGTGCAATATGTAACAAAGAGAATGGAAAAGGTAGGTGGTATCTCCAGGCATGGAAACCACTCGGTAAGTGACAGTTCTTTGATCGATAGAATTTCTTGAAGATGGGCCCATAAGTAACAAAGACTGTTGAAAAGTTCAATATGGCGGCCGACAGTGGCATCATACTACCGAAATAAGTACGTACATTGGTTTCAGTTAGTGGAGGAAGCCGCCTACCAAATTTCGAGAAGATGGGGCCATAAATAAGAAAGTTCAACATGGCGGACGTTGTTGACCGTTATGACAGTTACGCGGACAATTTCAAAATGAAACCTGCTTAACTTTTTTAAGTAAGCTGTAAGGAATGGGCCTGCCAAATTTCAGCCTTCTACCTACATGGGAAGTTGGAGAATTAGTGACGTGTGGAAAATTCAATATGGCGGCCGACAATGGCGTCATACCACGAAATAAGTATCGTACATCGGTTTTGGTTAGCGCAGGAAGCCGCCTACCAAATTTCGTGAAGATGGGGCCATAAATAAGAAAGTTCAACATGGCGGACGTTGTCAGCCGTTATCGACCGTTATGACCGTTACGTGTAGAATTTCGAAATGAAACCTGCTTAACTTTTGTAAGTAAGCTGTAAGGAATGAGCCTGCCAAATGTCAGCCTTCTACCAACACGGGAACTTGGAGAATTAGTGATAAGTGAGTCAGTGAGTGAGTGAGTCAGTGAGGGCTTTGCCTTTTATTAGTATAGATATATATAGATATTATATATATATATATATATATATAGATATAGATACAGATATATATATATATATACACACACACACACACACATATACACACACTGTCACACACATGCGCATGGGAGGTAGCTAAAGGGTTTGAGTAAGGGCAATTCTGAGTCATACCGGGATGTGGCAGAGTGCACTGACTCTTTTTCTCCCTTTCCTGCAGACCATTCACGGGTGATTCCACCTGGCCCTCTTGACTTGATCCCCACTTCCGGGATCAAGCCTATGGAAGGAGACCTTGCTGGCTCCGGCCTCTGTGATGTCACATCCGGGCTTGAACCTATGGCTGAAGACCTTCATGAGCCCGACCCCTTTGATCTCGCTTCCTGTCTTTCCCTTTAAAAGCGCCCACCTTTTCCCTATTCCCTCAGTTCAGTTTTGGATTCGGTTTTGTGCACAGCAGTTCTATCATTGAAAATTTCAATTTGCAGCCAGGAAACCAAATATATGGGTGGCTGGCCCAAACCTTGCTATGGCTCTTTGTGGCTTTTTGTGACAACACATATATATACACATCTACAGTTCATATACATATACAGACATCCAAACTCAAACAATATTCCTTCTTCATACCAGTACATCATTGTTACTCAAGAATTGATTATTTCTTTATAGATAACAATTTTTTTTTGGCCAAAATCAAATCAAAATTTTCAATTAAGTTAACGCCCCTTTTATTAGCAACATTTATAGAAGCCAGACACAACAAAATTCTACCTCAAACCTTTCACCAAGCATTAATTACCATATTTCCTAAGAAAAATAAGGACTTTTTACAACATGCATCAGACAGACCAATCTCATTTCTAAATAATGATGTTAAGATATTCCTCAAAGTTCTAGCTAGAAGAAATGAGAAAGTGCTTCTTTCAGTAATATCACAAGACCAAACTGAATTTATTAAAGGTAGACACTTCACTTCCAATCTTCGACTTCCATTTAATGTAATATACTCACCCACAAGGTCTAACACACCCCAGAGATCTTATTATATTTGGATGCAGAAAAAGCATTCAATATAGTTGAATGGGCCTACCTATTTATTACCATTGCACAAATTTGGGTTTGGCCTGAACATATGTGTATGGATCAAACTACTATGTGCTAGTCCAAAAGCTTAAG
>NC_053163.1:87135543-87230543 GCF_016835505.1 Polypterus senegalus | reverse complement strand
GCATAACAAAACCTGGAAATATAAATAAAATTTGTTCTTTTCAGCAATAACAAATCAAATCATTCAGTTGTCTTTGCTCTTATGTCATTTTATCAGAGCTGGACGCCTGGCATATTTTTTCGGCAACAAGTTTGTTTATGTTTGGTGTGAGGTTCTGTGTTGTGGAGATTCTCAGGATGGACTGCAAGTGCTCATCAGTGAGACGTCTCCTGTGTGCTGTTTTGTTCAGTCTTCATCACACGAGCACAAGAGCTTCTCACACAGATATGTGCTACCAAACATGCACAAGGTTCGAGCCGCATGTAGATGGAGCTGGAGCATTTCTGCGGGAATGGAGTGAATAAACTGTGCGGGTCGTGCAGTATCGTACTTTTCCTTCAGTGTGCCATTACACTGCAGCTTAATCACCTCCATCTGAATCTGCACAGGTGCAGTTTCCACATCGACGGCAAATGGGTTGCAAAACAACTCAAAATTCTATTTTTGTTCTTCAAAGCCACCAAAGCGACGTGCGAACTCAGTGCGCAGTGCGCTCAGTTTATCAGCAAAGTGCGTATTTGGGAACACCGTAGTGCCGACTTGGTTCAACATTACAGTACTTGGCAACAGGGAAAGTGGGGTAAGTTGCACTGGTGCCTTTGTGTCTCCCATAAAAGTAGCTTCACTTGAAATCACTTTGTGATTTTGCACGGGTAAAAACATCTGCTGAAGTGTCAAATTCTTCTTTAACTCTTCTGCTTTCTGTATCTTGTGCATTGCATTCAGGTCTTTCAGGTTATCTTGATGTTTTGTCTCATAGTGCCGTCTTAGATTAAATTCTGTAATTACAGCCACATTAGCTCCACAAATGAGACACACGGGTTTACCGGCAATGTCAGTAAACATATACTCAGCCTCCCATCGGTTTTTAAAGGCTCTATGTTCAGAATCACCTTTTCTCTTCTGCATCGTGTAGGCTAGCTTCGCAATAACTTGCAGCATCATAAGCTAGACTTGATTAACGCGGTTAGTGTTCGGCAAGGCAGCTGAAGAGCTGCATTATGGGATCTGTAGTTTATTGTGTTACCAGCGCTTCATATCCCCGGGCCATTAATAACAATAATACATAAAAGATCTCGCGGACGGATATAATTACACGCTGGGCCGGATGTGGCCTGCGGGCCTTGAGTTTGACACATATGGACTAAATAGAACTTGAAAAGATATATTTTTTCAAATGTGATCGCGCAATTCAGATCGAGTTGACGCGCACTACAGTACATCGAGCCTGCGTGCTACTGTGGTTTTGGCTGCGTGCCTCAATAAGTTACCCTCCCCTCGCTCTTACTTTTTTACCGTTCATCTAATGAATACACTGAGTATGGCTTTACCAAAACAATCATTGATCAAAAATAAAGTATCCATTATTCATAAAGCTTCAATTGGTGATCTGTCTTTCTGCGTTAACGCATATTTTTCATACGTCTCAAACCAAGGGGATGCGAGGCTAAAATGAATCGGAAGCGCGTACATACTCAGTGCATCCCTCTCGAATCGAACCTCGGATGCGGCGCTAGAGGCGAAGCCTCTACTATTCGCCACGCGTGTGGTTTGTCTATTTGAGCGTAGCAGTGTAATTTGGTTTTTGTTCAGCACTCTTTGGAACTGTTGATTTTTGTCTGTGCACTGCGTCAGTTCACTTGACCCGCTGAATATGGTTTTATATTTGACTCACTCGCTTCTAATTGTTTCACTGCCTTCTTAATTATATAATGTATGTTTTCTTCGGCGGTTTTTGGAGCTCTTCCTGGTTTTCTACGTACTGCGTAATTACGTGGGAGGCGTGATGATGTCACACGAAACTCCGCCCCCCCACGGCTTTCGAGCTCAAATCCATTACAGTATATGCAGAAACACAGCTTCCAGTTATGACCATTACGCGTAGAATTTCGAAATGAAACCTGCCCAACCTTTGTAAGGAAGCTGTAAGGAATGAGCCTGCCAAATTTCAGCCTTCTACCTATACGGGAAGTTGGAGAATTAGTGATGAGTTAGTGAGTCAGTCAGTCAGTGAGGGCTTTGCCTTTTATTAGTATAGATAAAAACATGGACATTGACACAAATAGATGAACAGACACAGGCCTGGCCCACAATAGATATAAAATTTTGCAGGATTTCTTTATATTCCTTGCTTTGTGCCCCAGTAAATACACATTATTTTCAATACACTAACAACCCTAATTGTGCTTCACTCATTCAGAATATAGAACCAATGTAGGAAGTATTTTAAGACAGAGAAGCTTTTATCTGTGGCACCTCTGCATGAGAACTACCTTTTTACACTCTCTCAAACGTACACAGTTTTCAACGTCTGGAAAACATTAGGGATTAAATCACTTACAGATCTGTACACAGACAACTTCTTTGAATCCTACAAACAATTACACTCTAAATGTAACTTTCCAGCAACACGTTTATTTCACTACCTTCAAATTAGAAACTTTGCTAAACAGAACCTGCCGAATTTCCCTCACCTCCCACCTACCTCTATGCTGAAAAAAATATTGATCCGTCTTGAGGACTCAGACAGTATTTCTGTAATATATAAAACCATATTAAAGTCCCTCCCTTTCAAAGATTCAATAGTACAGTGGGAAAAGGATCTTTCACTCAACATCTCAGAAAAGGAGTGGAAAGTAGCAATGCACAGAATTCACTTGTGCTCCATATGCGCAAAGCATAGAATTATTCAACTCAAAATTATATATCGAGTGCATCTCTCTCGTTTAAAATTGTCGAAAATTTTTCCAGGGCAAGATCCAACCTGTGAATACTGCAATCAAGTTCCGGCCTCACTGGTCATTTTGGACCAAAACCTTTAAATACCTTTCAGACAGCTTTGGTGTCACAATCTCTCCTAATCCGTTAACAGCTGCATTTGGTGTACTTCCAGATGGGCTCAAAGTGGAGAAGGACAAACAAACTGTATTGCCTTTACTACACTACTGGCACATAGACTTCTCTTCTTCAACTGGAAAAATCCTAATTCACCTATTCTAAGTCAGTGGGTAACTGAATTTATATACTATTTGAAACTGGAAAAATCAAATTTACACTTAGAGGATCTGTACAAAACTTTTTCAAAACCTGGCAGGATCTAATAATAACATTTTACAATAAGCATTTAAATTGAAGATATAGGTTCTCTCTCCTCTTTTACTCCATGTATCTTTATTCATTTATTAATTTACCTAAGTACTTATTTTTACTAGCTTAAAGTTTTACTCTGCTGGCCTAGCTCTCTTTCTCAAAGGGGTGGGGATTGATTTGTTTGGAACCTATTTTTGTAAAACTTGATTTATTTGTATTGAATCCATCCATCCACCCATTTTCCAACCCGCTGAATCCGAACACAGGGTCACGGGGGTCTGCTGGAGCCAATCCCAATTAATAAAATAAAAAATATTTTAATCAAGCACATCTATCTCATTTAAAATTGTCCAAAATGTTTTCACAGTGCAAGACCCAACCTCCAGCCTCATTATTTCATATGTTTTGGGTGTGCACCAAATTAATACCATTCTGGACCAAAATCTCATCAATAACTTTTTTAAATAAGCTTTTATACTGGGGAAAAGAATTCTCTTCCCTCTTTTCTACTCTTAATAGTTTTACTCTGGCTGTTGGCCTTCCTTTCTTTCTCATTAGTGGGGGTTGAACTGAATGTAGTTTTGCTAAGTCTGACTTGTTAGTATGTAATGTTAATTGCTTTTAATAAATTAAAAAAATATATATAATAATAATAAACAAAACAAAATTAAACCCACAGCTTGAGTATGAGTAAGGAGGCACTGGACAACACTCTGCATAGAGGTGGAAGGAGAGAATTTGTATTTGTGTATTGTGTCTGATGATTGTATAAGGAAGGTTTTGAAGACTAATAAATACCTACATTGAACCTGGAATTGTGCTTAGGCATTATAATATCTGTGGTTTGGTGCTTAGGATGTTCCCTTTGTGGATACTTTAGTGCAGTACTGTTGAGGGGCCAAAATTACTGTAAAGTATTATGGAAAACCTCACAGACTGTAACTGTGAAAACGATTTTACGTGACTTTTTATGTCACGGTTTGTGTCATGCTTTAAATCAGCTTATTTTAAAACCTACATATATATATTTGGTATCATTCTTTTCAGAATTTATCAAACTTTAATGTGATGTTGTTAGATTTTCAGACTCTTATTCCATTTTTAAATTATAAACTAAAAAATATCAAGAACTCACATCTCACAAGACAGGACTTTCTGCCAAAAGATTTAACTAGGCCTGGGGTTGGTTATAAAAGACAAAGAGTAGATGACAAAGACAGGTAATGTACAGGCTTTTAAATGTTCAAAGCGCCGCGTGAGATGTACATCAAGCAGCAGTGGCAGCAGTAGCTGATTGAGCAAAGAGGAGGTAAAAAAAACTGCATTTGTTTCTCATTGTATTACCGCTTAAGAGGAGGTTTCGGAGGAGCCACCATGCCTCCTTGGGGTGTATTCACCCCCTTCACAACACGACCAGCAGAGGCACAAAGTGGTTGGTCCGTAGCGCGGGCAAGGGGGGGTTGGCGAGCAAAGCGACTAGGGGGTAACCTTTTAGCAGATATATATAGATATATATATATCTATATATCTACTCTAGATAGATAGATAGATAGATAGATAGATAGATAGATAGATAGATAGATAGATAGATAGATAGATAGATAGATAGATAGATAGATAGATAGATAGATAGATAATTTCAAAAAGCAACAGGAGCGCGGTGGTATTCAGACATGAAAATGCTGGCAGTCACCTCCAGTTCGCCCTCTGGGGGTCTTTCAGAGTGTCGACTAGATGATAACATGCATACAAGACCGCAAGATCACCCCCCCCCCACACACACACACACACTACCCAGAAGGGGGTGGGTTAGGGTTGATTTCACCCTACAATATTTTTAGTCGACCAATGAGAAACATGTATCAAGTTTCATGAAATTTGCCCCAGCCGTTCGGAAGTGATGCTGGAACATACATACATACATACACACACGCATACATATATATATGCTCAAAAAAATAAACTTTTTAATAAAGTATAGCATCAAGTCAATGAAACATTTGGGATATTGATGTGGTCAGTTAAGTAGCAGAAGGGGTTGTTAATCAGTTTCAGCTGCTTTGGTGCACTAGAGAAGCAACAATGAGATGATCCCCAAAACAGGAATGGTTTAACAGGTGGAAGCCACTGACATTTTCCCTCCTCATCGTTTATGAGTGTTTTTTCACTAGTTTTGCATCTGGCTATGGTCAGTGTCACTACTAGTAGCATGATGCGATACCTGGACCCTATAGAGGTTGCACATAAGTGCCATTGACAGAAGGTTTGCCGTGTTTCCCAACACAGTCTCAAGGGCATGGAAGAGATTCCAGGAGATAAGCAGTTACTCTAGGAGAGCTGGACAGGGCTGTAGAAGGTCCTTAACCCATTAGCAGGACCGGTATTTGCTCCTTTGGGCAAGAAGGAATATGATGAGCACTGCCAGAGCCCTACAAACTGACCTCCAGCCAGCCAATGGTGTGAACGTCTCTGACAAAACAATCAGAAACAGACTTCATGAGGGTGGCTTGAAGGCCTTATGTCTTCTAGTGGGCCCTGTGCTCACTGCCCGCAACTGTGGAACTCGACTGGCATTTGCCACAGAATACCAGATTTGGCAGGCCCACCGCTGGCACCCTGTGCTTTTCACAGATGAGGCCAGGTTCACTCTGAGCAAATGTGAGAGATGTGAAATGGTCTGGAGAAGCCGTGGAGAACGTTATACTGCCTGTAACATCGTTCAGCATGACCGGATTGGTGGTGGGTCAGTGATGGTCTGGGGAGGCATATCCATGGAGGGACACACACACTTCTACGGGCTAGGCAACGGCACCTCGACTCCCATTATGTATTGGGATGAAATCCTTGGACCCACTTTTAGACTCTATGCTGGTGTAGTGGGTACTGGGTTCCTACTGGTGCATGACAATGCCTGGCCTGATGTGGTGAGAGTATGCAGGCAGTTCCTGGAGGATGAAGAAATTGATACCATTGACTGGCCCCCACACTCGGCTGGCCTAAATCCAATAGAACACATCTGGGACATTATATTTCAGTCCATCTGATTCCGCCAAATCGCACTTCAGACTGTCCAGGAGCTCACTGATACCCTGGTCCAGATCTGGGAGGAGATCCCCAAGGACACCATCTGTCGTCTAATAAGGAGCATGCCCCAACATTGTCAGGCATGCATACAAGTACGTGGGGGCAATTAAAAACTACTGAGTACTGCTGCATCATTTTTTCACTTTGATTTTCAGGAAATATAAGGGAATGAATTGTTACCTTTAAAAGCAAGTTAAATACATATATCTCTTTTTTTTGTACCATATTTCTCTCCTTTGTAATTATCGTCTGCCTGGGTACAAAAGGTACAGTATTTGGTTCTAGTCAAATCAAAAATAAATACATTCCAGGGGAGAAAAAGCACCCCCTACTGGATACAACCTCTAATTTCAGCCTTTAAAAACGGAAGTGCCCTTTAAACAACTTTTGTGTTTCATTAAAGATTAATATTTAAATTGACTAACTTTAATCCAGCCTTAATCTTAATCATACAGTGGAACCTCGGGTCACGAACGTCTCTGAACATGTACAAATTGGGTTACGACCAAAAAGTTCCCAAACTTTTGCATCTGTTCACAACCACACACTCGGGTGACAAACAAGCCAGTTTCCCTTCCGGTTCGTATGCACCGATTTCCACACGTGTTCAGTCTCTCCCTGTGCATTCGCTGTGAACCCTTTGTGCTCTATTTCATTTCCCTTCCGGTTCGTATGCGCCAGTGATTTACGCACATGTTCAGTTTCTCCCTGTAAAGTACATTGTTCTCGGTCAGACGTGCATTGCGCAGAGGGACTTTACTTCAAAACTGTAATCTCCTCCCCACCCAGTTCCTCCTCACTTCCTTCATGCCAGAACTCGACTCATGCAAGGTTAGTTTTCTTGGCTGTTTATGGTTTAATTGTATTTACATACAATCCTATGGGAGAAATTACTTCAGGTCACGACCAAATCGGGTTGCGACCAGAATTTTGGAGCAAATTACGGTTGTGACCCGAGGTTCCACTGTATTTGGAAGGGCAGGATATTTAAGTTTCTGTGAACCAAGGTTATTATAGTTAACGAAAACTAAAATCAAAACTGAAACTATTATTAAAAAAACATTTTTGTAAACTGAAATAAAATAATTAACAAAACTGAAATTAAAAACTAAAACTAAACAAAAAATATTAAAGTAGCTGGAAAGACTAACTGAAATAAAATAATAATTTACTAAAATATTTTTAGTTTTCGTTTTTGAATGAATATTCTTGCCATTAGTCTTTAACCCTTGTAAATATTAACTCTAAAACAGAAAGTAATCCCTCACGAGCTGCCCGCACATATTCATCCAGTGATCGGTGGCTGTGACGGAGGGCGGCTGATCACACAGCATTTGAGGTGTCAGAGCAAGCCGACTATGGGTGCGTAAAATGTGTGAAATAGAAAGTGATTTATGTGCCGCCTTTCTTTGTGCTTGTTGTATATCAAGATGTAATTCAAACGGCTGAAATCAGACTGTGCTTGTCAACAAAACCTTTACCATTTGGACAGAAAAATCACGAGTAACGTTTCAGTTTATTTCTCAGGCGACTGCTTTTTGTTGACAGCAATTCACCCGCCACTTCGTACAGGAGAAACCGTTTTTTCTTTCTCATATACGAAGTACAGAGAAAGTATAGAAATCATGAAAAAAATATGACCTCAAGATTTTGATGAACCTTGACGTTTTAGACCTCCCTGGGTCTGAAAATACCATTTTTTAGAATTATGTCTATGTGTGTGTAAACACGACAACTCAAAATCGCAACTAGATGGATGAAATTCGGCATGTGGTTGTTACACCACAATTGTAGATCTGTATTAACTTTTTGGCCAAATCCATCACCCAGAAGTGGTACTTTACCTGAACACATACTCATTTTTTTTTATTTATGCAGTTGCAGAGACCAATTAAATCAACTTCATTTTTACAATAATTGTTCAATATATTATTAATTTGATTTGTTGTTGATGGCTCCTTAATGTACATAGTATAAAAATATAATTCTTGTCTTGCGGTTTACTCCTCAAATATCCATCCCCATATCTAAGTACACAAGAAAGTCTAGGGAAGATCATTCCTGGTTTTTGAAAATAAAACGGCACTGATCGAGAGACTGACAAGGTCATCATACAAGATCAGCATATTGTTGCTTACCAATCACTTTTGCTTTAAAAACATCGTTTAACAATGAAGTGATATAAACATAGGTAGAGTGTCTGACAAGTGATGAAAAACTAAACATACTAATGGGTTTTTTATTTATTTCATTTTTATTAATTTATCTTTTTTAGTTCATATTCACAACTCATCCATCCATCCATCCAACCCGCTATATCCTAACTACAGGGTCATGGGGGTTTGCTGGAGCCAATCCCAGCCAGCACAGGGCGCAAGGCAGGAAGCAAACCCCGGGCAGGGTGCCAGCCCACCACAGGGCGCACACATACACCCACACACCAAAAGGAGAAAACCCACACAGATATGGGGAGAACAGGGCGAACCCGGGAAGCAAAACCAAGTCTCCTTACTGCGAGGCAGCAGTGCTACTACTGCGCCACCGTGCCACCCTGAAAGTAATCTATTAGCAGAGTTAAACTGTATTTTAAAATATTTGTCTCCCTTTTTCAATGTTTCTCTCTCTCTCTCTCTCTCAGAATAGATAGTTGAAATAGCATATTCTTTTTGTTCTTAACATCAGCCTTATCATACATATTGCATACCAGGGATTTTTCCGGCCTTAAATCCAAACCTGCTGGGGTAGACACCAGGTTTCCTGCGATCCTGCTCTGCATAAACAGGTTCAGATAATGTCGTAGATATTGTTTTTAATCTCAGATTCTGTCTCTGTTGTTTTATGCCTGTCCATACTCTTATTACCTGCTCTAGCTCTGCTCATTATGGGTTTACTGTTCTTAACGTGGGCTATTCAAGTCTCACTGCCCCTAATCTTCACACTACATACTTGTTTTTTTTTTTTTTTTTCCCTCAATACAGCTAAGTGGGTTCTGCACACTGATTCAAGCCTAAGAGCCCTGTTCTTCCTAAGCCTCTGTGATTTTCATGAGAAAATATTTTAAAAATTATAAAATTGTGTAAAATTGTTCATATTCAATATCTACTTTTGATTTGTTTGTTTTTATCAGACAAAAACAAAACCAGATATTAAACCATGTGGTGTAGTAAGCTTCCACTAACTTTTAAACTCGTATCCAAATCCATTAAGTGTACAGTTCTGTCTGACTGTGACACAAAACTAAACTCCGTAGAAGCTCCATGCCATAATTACTAAAACTAAAACTGAAACTAATAGATATAAAAAAAAAATAGAATTGTCTTTGTGAAATAAAAAATAAACTAAAACTAAAAATACACGATGAAGGAAAACTAAAACTAAACTGAATTTCCAAGTAAGGTCAGAAAAAATATAGAAATAAAAACTAATATATAACGGCAAAACTATAATAACCTTGCTGTGAACACATAACATTCAGGATTTCTTTGACTTGCATAATATTTACATAAGGATCAAAAATTTTCAGGTATTTTTCCATATATTGTTTAGATAAAAATGCGTACAATTTAATTTTTTCAAACTATTGGTTCAAGGTAAGTTTTAATGCATTTCTTATTTTTACTTTCAATACTATTACAGGCGGCGCGGTGGCACAGTGGGTAGCGCTGCTGCCTTGCAGTTAGGAGACCCGGGTTCTCCTTGCGTGGAGCGTGCATGTTCTCCCCGTGTCTGCGTGGGTTTCATCCGGGTGCTCTGGTTTCCTCCCACAGTTCAAATACAAGACATGCAGGTTGTGTGTGTGTGTGTGTGTGCGCGCCCTGTGGTGGGCTGGCGTCCTGCCTGGGGGTTGTTTCCTGTCTTGCACCCTGTGTTGGCTGGGATTGGCTCCAGCAGATCCCCGTGACCCTGTATTTAGGATATAGCGGGTTGGATAATGGATGGATGAATACTATTACAGTAACAACTCAAAAGCTAAATGAAATTTAACTCTTGTGACGGGTAGCCATGACCATTACCTGGCTGGGACGCCAACTACATAGAAGGACCAGGGGAGAGAACATCAGCAGGTCAATACCTTACCCAGTATGCTAGAGGGCAGCTCCCCTGGGTGGCTGTGGCACCACAGATTCCTGCAGGGCACACTGGGAGTTGAAGTTTGGCACAGCCCTGTTGGGTTCCATGGGTTCTGCCTGAGGGAGCTGCAGAGCCCTACATTGGGCTCTCACCACACCTGGGAGTGATTCCAGGTCCGATTAATGAGCCACCTGGAACACTCCCAGGACCAACATAAAAGGAACTGCTTCACTCCATTCGGAGAGGCAGAGTTGGGAGGAGGTGGAAAAAGCTTGCCTGAAGAAGTGGAGGGGAACGACAAAAAGAGGAAGAGAGACAGGAAGTGTGCTATGCTTTATGTACTATACAGTGGAGAGCAGAGAAAAGCACTCCACATCTGTAAATAAAATGTCTGTGCTGGACTGGAACTTGTGTCTGCCTGCCTTTGTTGGGTTAGGGCAGCTGTATGCACTCCAGTAGTCCACACTCTTTACAAGCTTAGTTTTTTTCATCAGGATGACAATTTTTCAGAAAAGTTTCTTTTTTTGTAAAAGATGTCAACATTTTTTTTTTATTATTCAATTAAACAATTGCATGTACAGTATTTAAGTCACATTGTTCACAATATACTCTGTTACACTGGTGACACTGTTTTTTTTTTCTGCCTGTTGACTACTACACTACACTGACTACACAATCTGGCTTGTATGTCATGTTTTCATTTTCCTCATTTGACAGTGCAGAAAACCCCATCTGCATTGTATTTTCTTTGAGGACTAATTGGGACATGCTATAAGTGTAATGCCTGCACAGAAGATACAGCAGTAAAATTCAAATAAGGTATCAGTTAGAAGAATCAAGGTCAAAACCAAATGGAGAACCACAACCAGGAGATCAGTGAACAACTAACCAGAGCTGAAAGGCCAAATTTAAATTACAGTCAGAAAACAAAGAAGCAATTTATGAACCTGAACTACTAAAACAACAAAGAAACTATCTCTATAAGATATGGCTGAATCCACAATGATGAACAAAGTGTCCCAGTGCACCTTGTGTCACCCACACTTTCTAAATGGTACTACGCAAACAAAAGGATGCAATAATCACCTTATTGTAATAAAGGTTTATGACCTCTGCTCCTTGCATTCACCATTGACACAGAACTTGCACTTGAACTTCACAAAATCTGCAGGAGGACCTCCTGCGAAATGAAATCTAAAACAGCCATCAACTTGTCTATGCATAATATAGGTTTTGTTTCAGATTTGCTTTAAACTACAACTACATACCTCAAAGAATGCCTTCACACTAAAAAAAACAGGTATAATACTGATGTTTTTTTTATCTTTCCATCTATATAGACTGTTTACACATTACTCTACTACAAATGTACTTTGTAAATTCAAATATTTTATACTGATAAAGTAAAGATTTTCAAATAATTGTAAGAAATGTTCACTTTCTTTGAAATCATCTTTCATATCTGTTGCTGTCACTATCCATCCTTCAGTACCTGCTGGCTATAAAATGCTAGAATACTCCTTACATATTTGAATTTATTATTAATGTATTAATTATATGAACTAATAAACAAAATGGTCAAGTTTGGTGTATATGTTGTTAGATGAAATCACTCCACTGACTGATTTCAGAAATGTTCTTATTTCCAAAAATGCATTCCTTGAAAATAGACTAAATAGCACTACAGTTTTCTAAAAGAGAATCACAATTCTAAGCTGTTACATTGCATATTTTATCACTTTGGAAAATCACAATTCAAATCACAGCAGAGTACATTTACTGAATAATATAAGTAATCACTATTTACTAGACACAATTAAGACATATTCCATTTGAATAAGGTAACAACCTTTTGCCAGCTGTTCTTCATTAATAGCTGAGCCTAAATGTTTGGCGATAGCCCAGTTCCACAGCTTAATGGCATTTTCCTCCACCTACAGAAAGAAACATTAGAAATGTAAAAAAAGAGAGGGAAAAAAAAACTTCCCATGAAAGTAAAAATATATCATCTGGGTTACAAGATACTGATGCTTATATATAATTCATGTTGCTAATATAATGAAAGAGGACCTTGAGGATAAAGTATGTATTACTTGAACAAGAATTGCATTTTTAACATACACTATGCATGTGCATAATTGTATTTAATAAAATATCTCTTTTTTTATTACTGGCAAAAAACTACACAACAGAAAAGTTTTAAATTCTCTACCTGTTCATGGTTATGTATTGTTACACCACCCATTTTTTCTAAAATCTGTATTTCACTGAAAAGATTGTGGATAATTTCATCAATATTTCTTGGCAGATCCTGCTGCAATAGTTCATTTGACCAATCTAAGAAAAAAATACACAGAATAAAAAAATCATTATATTTAAAACAATATAAAATACTGTTGAATTTATAATAATAGAATACTGTATTCAAGGCTATAAAATCATCTATAAAATGAATATACATGTACTTAGTTGTTTAATGTGAGGCAGTCCCGGAGTAATTCAATGTACACATTTTTTACATCAGTACTACAAACAATAAGATAAGCCTGTGTAGCTGCAATTTTGAAACTCACCTTTCCCAAGGTACTAAGATGGCAACAATAAGAAAACATTTATATGAACTCATCATTGAAAGATTCTGCCATAACTGAAAATTTTTAAACAGTTCAGCATGCTAAATTAATTGATGACAACACTGAAAAAAGATTCTAAAACATTTTAGATGTGCTTTTTCGCATTTTTTATTAATACTTTTGAATAAAACAGGGTATAATTTTTTCACTGTAGTATGCTGTGCTGATTAGCATTCTTCCAGATGAGCACAATAAAATATTTTAAGAGTGTTCCAAACCAAAATATAATAGTCATTAAACAGAAACTTTCAATTTTGTATTACTCCACAGATCCTTTTTTGTTTTGTGATTACTGTGATTTCACAACCATCAGACAAATAGGTAAAAATTTTACTCAACTGAGACCTAAGCAGAAAACATCCCCACAACATGCGACACTGGGAAGCAGGTGCTTGAAGACACATTTACCAAGCAGACTCTTGCCCTAGTTACATTTTGACCCACAATGTCAAGAGAGATACTTATGCAAAATAACGTTTTGAGCCAATTTACACCATGTTTCACACAGATTAAGCAAGAACATTTTAATAAAAAGTTGACTTTCATTTATTTCTGAAACTTGTCTAGGGATGCAGGTTTTGAAAATAATGGCACAGATCAATGATGATTCAATGATTTGCGTTGCAGCAAAAGAGTAAAGCATTTATACAAATTAAAAAGCTAGCCAGATTTTTTTTTTTCGTAAAATCTCGACCTTCATACAATAAAAACATTTTGTTAAATGTTGTGCTTGAGGGAAAACTTAAATTTTCAGTTAAAAAGAACTGTACATAATTAACACTAAAAATATTTAAATATTAACTAGTATACACTGATAATTACTATGCCGGTAAATTAATAACACCTTTACATATAGCTTGACAACTTTCAATATGGTACAGTATATAATAAAAAATTCCAGAAACTCTAAAATAGGAACATAAGCATCATGAAAAACAACAGATCGCTGAGTGAATCAAGTTTGGTTGATTGGCTAATAGGCAATCTGTCCCAGTATCTTCTTATCCAAACACTTTTAAAAAGTTGACAGGAGTTGAAGTTTGTTCCATATTACCACTACCCTTTCTGTAAAGAGCAGATTCTTGGTTTGCTTAAATTGCAGTTCCTCCACTGGTGTCGTTGAGTATGTGGCTAACTACAGTAATTGAAAGAATTATGCTACATCAACTTTATCTATGACTCTAAGAATTATGGAGACATGGAATTAGTTCCCACACAGACTAATAGACCCAAGACTATTACTTTAGCCTAATTGCTACCATAAATGCTGTATTTTTTGTAATGTTATTACCAGATGTATTGTAATATTATAAATTTGTGCATATTTCTTTTGCCTTCGGATTTGCTTCAATGCATATTGCCTAGACCTATGGGGTCAGTTGCAGAGTGCTCTCAGCTGGGAATGACCCCAAGCTGGTCTGGTCTTGGTATGTATTTAAAATAACAAGATTAACTTTCAGGTTTAGTGCTGTTGCAGTTGGCCTCAGAGCTGCAAACTAGTAGCAGATCATGACCAAGGCTAAGTGCAGCTGCACTGTATGGAGTCAGAGAACTAGAACAAAATCGTGTACTAACTTAGACCACATAATAAGCAGGTTTAACAGACATAGTATGATTGATAATGTTGCAAAATTAATTCTGCATATATATATATATATATATAAAATCCTTGCTAATTAACTATTTATAACTATTTACCATTTTTATTCTGCCAAATTAGGTCATTCTTATATTTTAAGATTTTTTCTACCCTAAGGATATCCTCCAAATGATGTTATGGAGAAGATTAGTAATTCTAAATCTGTCACTTTTTTCTTTTGCATTACTTTCAAACTTTTTATTAAAAAACAGATACTTCATGATATGCACATGAACAAGTGTAAAAGGGCCATATAATTTGCATCTCATTGTTAACTGAAAAATTTATTAAGAAAACAAGAAGCAATTAAAAACAGTGAAAGCGGCAGTTTAAGATTAAAAAAAGAATTGGTAAACATAACAATGTAATAAAAAAAAACAGCTGCTACACCAACCATCCACGACTAAACTTGAGCACCCCTGGCCTAGATAATGACAATGTTACTGTAATGTAAAGCTCTAAATCTTCTTCAAAAAGCTACCACAGTAAGAGTCACCCATTAGCACTTTGCACTTTTCTACAATTAAGTGCATTTTCTAGGCGTTTCCCCAGTTTTACAAATTGTCCAGGTGTTTTTGCATTGTTTATACAGCCTACTTCATATCTGCTATCTCTCCAGTTTTAGTGTTATCTGAGAATTTCACACATTTACTATCTGTACCAGAATCTATATCATTGATTCTGTATAAATTATAAAAAAGTAATGGTCCAAGGACAGACTTCTGGAGGGCTCTACCGGTAACAGCTTCTTTGTCTCTGGCCAATTAACCAAAGTGAAATACAGTTACTTCTGAAGAAATACAGTTTTACAAGTTAAATCAGATGTACAAAAAAGAAAATCTAGGATAACACTCCTCTGCATTTTCTAGCACTTTTCTTAATTTCTGCTGCACTCAACTTTATGACAAGATATTGGGGGCACTCATCACAACTTTCCACTTCCAGAATTTAGAATAAGCAAAGAGCCCAAAAAGCTATCCAAATAACTTAAGAATAGATGAAAAACACAACAATAAAAAGTGCTGCAGTTTTCTGCCAGAGTCCACATGTGGGTTAGGTGGGTTGGCAGTGTGTTTGTTCACCCTGCAATGGCCTGATACCCTGTTTAGGGATTGTTCCTGTCCTGCACCCAATGCTTTTTGGGATAAGCTGCAACTTTCCTGTACCCTGCTCTGGATAAGGTAATGGATGGACAGATCAAAACATAAGACACATTCTCTGGACACTTCCTGTTTCTAGGGTATTGAATTAGAGTACTGTATCATCTAAAATATAAAGCAGAGTAGATGTATGTTTGTTTATCTGCCATACAAATCTGCACCAGGCCTATGATCGCCACAAAACAGGGCATGGGGCTCCTTTGTGACCAGGAGGAGGTCATGGGGTATGTTTGGTTAGGAAAAATGTTCGGGGTGAAGCGCAGAGCACCTTTTTACCAACAGTTCCGCACATGTCCCGATACTGCCAACAGGAGAAGTACTGCTGATGCAAGACTGGATGAATCATCTCAAGAAAGGGAAACCAACAGGAGAAGTGCTGCTGATGCAAGACTGGATGAAACATCTGAAGAAAGGGAAGGGGGGCTGTAGTCGATGTATCTTTGTTTGTCCGCCATACAAATCTGCACCGGGCGTCCGATTGCCATCAAACTGGGCATAGGGCTCCTTTTTGACCAGGAGGAGGTCTGATGCAAGAGCAGATGAAACATCTCAAGAAAGAGAAACCTGGCTGTCTCCCAACAGGCGAAGGGCTACTGATGCAACATGTGCAGAAATACGCATGATATAAAAAATATGGCTTTCGCATATAACCCACAGGTTGCATATCATGAACATCCTGTCGCTGTTATTGGCCGAATGGATCATACCTGTGTTCATTGTAGAGCTCTAAAATGCTCAAATGGGAAGGTGAAACTGCCATCTCTACTTCATCCACCTGAACCTCTACACTATTTGATGTCAGGATCAACACCAATTTCAAAGCATTTTTTGAATAACATCAGGAAGTACAATTCCTGTTTTCAAATAACTTCTTTTGGTGCAACTAAACAAATACGAGAGGATGGGTTCATGCCCACATTCAAAGTGCAAGGTCAGGTTTACCATACAATAGGATCATTACTTCCATTAACTGATGGGACAATTGAGTTCCTTCAGATCTACTTCATGAGAGATATTTCCACAACAGCGCATCATAGACACAGCAGAATACCAAACGTGAGACTGGACACTGCGATGGATTTAGAATGATTCCTTTATGAGAATAACGCATATGTCAGCCTTTTCAAGACTGCACTTCAACGTATGTCAACAGATGATTATAAAGTCATAAGAGCTGACAAAATGTCACAGGGAGAGCATCACCGATGATTCAATGCTCCAACACTTGATGTGGTTGCCATTGTAATGGTAGACAATGACTTTGGGAAGCAGGACATTATCATTGAGAAAAGGAACAGAAGTCTTCAGCGTGTGGCAGAAACACACAGGTCATATGATGCCCTTTAGTATCCACTAATCTTTTGGCAAGGCAAAGATGGGTATTACTTTGGAATTCCATAAACAGGTCCATCTACGGGCAACTCTGTTGCTGGCAAGAAACTCAGTGCAATGGACTTTTATGCTTACCGATTAATGAGTAGAGTTTCTGAAGAGAATCACATCTGGAAATGCCGGCAACTTTTCCATCAATACATATTATTGAAGTAACTATCATAACAGGTTGCGCAAGACGTGAAAATGTTTTCATACCAAGAATACCGCTGATTCCGAATGATTTACCCTTTGATTTCAAAGGGCTACAATATCCTGTTTGTTTGGCTTTTGCTATGTCAATTAATAAGGCTCAAGGGCAATCACTGCAAGTTGCCGGCATCAATTTGTAAAATCCATGCTTTTCACATGGACAACTCTACATAGCATGTTCTAGAGTGGGCAACCCTAAGAATTTGTTCATTTTCGCACCACAAGGGAAAAAAAAATATAGTGTATCTAAAGACTCTGGAATAACCACTTTTATTACCTATTACAATAAAATGTGAATCAGAAAAATGTTTGTTCTATTTCTATGTTGTTTTTCTTTCATTTGGGAAATTCATTATACATTCCCGGGCAACGCCAGGTACTCCTACTAGTGTTGAATATAACTGAATTTTGTAAATAGTTACAATTCTCATAGAACCGTTTGAATTATTAACTTCCTGCTAATATCCCTTTAGTTTCCTCTTGTTAACTGTAAACATTTTAAGATTCTTTTGGAATTTATTGTTTACATGAAAACATTTTTGAAAACTGAATTCATGCATGGCTAATACTCAATGCTGGAAAGAGCTTAAATTTTGCCAGCTTGAGTTTTATGTACAAAATATTCAGGTCCAGAGGTTGAAGATGTACTTACTTTTTATTTTCAACAAGCAAGGGTCCCATTCCATTACAATCTGTAAAAGAGGAAAATGTAAGTTTTCACATAAAGTAAACATATTTCTTCCACCATAGACACATCATGTAAAATGAAACACAAAGCTAGAGTATGAAAGAAGGCCTTTTTATGAAATTATTTTTACTAGAAAAAGATAACTCAGAGGTAGTGGAAGTCAATATGGGTGGAGTCAGTATTATCTTCAGCTGTGTTTTAGAAGACCTGGAATGGAAATGAGAGTAAAAGTTTGGTTCTCCTAAAACATACTTAAAATACAAAACTGAGTTAATCGTCTAAATAAGATAGCTCCGAACTTATCTTACTTTGGAATCAATCTAGATGTACTGTATAAGGATTATTGCACTCTACTGGATAAACAAAAAAGTGCCTAAATTAAATATGCTTCACTAAATCAAAGGAAAATATCAATCAATCCATCCATCCATCCATCCATCCATTTATTGCCAGGAGCTACTTATTAGACGTTTCATTGACACTGAAATATCTCCTAAAGCAACAATAGCAAATGGCCACTCAGTTTTGTTTATTGGCCTAACAGAACTAGGACTTCATGCAAATGAAGAGATTACACCAACATTAGAAAGCTCTTAACAAAGTAACTGACACACAGCCATGTAAACAGAAGCACTGCAATCCCCAAATTGAATTTCAAGCATAATAAAGCCATCAGTGTTAATCATATATACTTTGTAATGAAGAGTGCCAACAACAATTCCTCTAACATGGTAAAATGTAAGAGCACTGTATACAAAACTTTTATATCCAAGCTTTTTTTGCATACCAATACACAAACAAAGCCCCAGCAAATTGCAAGTTCATCAACAGGTGTCTTAATTAATATTACAAATGAGCTCCAAAAAAATTAAGTGAAGCTTTGAGAAATTTACATGTGCAGATGTTATGGCATTTACATTATTATTTTATTTCCATTAGTCTTTCCTGCTACTTTAATAGTTTCATTTAGTTTTTCATTTCAGTTTTGTTAATAATTTTACTTTAGTTTACGAAAATGTTTTTTATTAATGGTTTCAGTTTTGATTTTTTTTTTTTTATTAATTTTATTACACTTCATACAAAGCAATCAAGTTTTACAAAAAAAAATAGAGTTAAGAACAGATCGATCCCCACCCTTGAGAGAGAGAGCAAGCCAAACGGCATAAAATTTAAGGCTTTAAACATACCTAAATTAATAAATTCTCTGTGCTTTATGAACTTATTTTAAAATATTACTGATTAGATCCTGCCATGTTTTGAAAAAGTCTGTACAGATCCTCTAACTGAGTATTTGATTTTTCCAATTTCAAATAATATAACACATCAGTTTCCCACTGACTTAAAGAGGAGAGTTTGGGTTCTTCCAGTTTATCAGAATAAGTCTGCGTGCCAAAGTGTAGTGAATGCAATCACAATTTGTTTGTCTTTCTCCACTTTAAGCCCTCTGGAAGAACCCCAAACACAGCTGTTAATGGGTTAGGAGGGATTGTGAGTCCAAGGCTGTCTGAAGGTAATTAAAAATTTTTGTCCAGAATAATGTTAATTTGGTGCAGGCCCAGAACATGTGACCTAGTGAGGCTGTGGCTTTTGCAGCGTTCACAGGTTGGATCATGCCCTGGAAACATTTTGGAGAGTTTTAGTCGAGACAGATGTGCTCGATATATAATTTTGAGTTGTATAATTGTATGCTTTGCGCATATGGAGCTCGAGTGAATTCTCTGCATTGCTACTTTCCACTCCTTTTCTGATATATTAATTGAGAGATCTTTTCCCAGTGTCCTCTTGGATCTTTGAAAGGAGGGATTGTAAAATGATTTTATATATTGTAGAGATGGAGTCTAAGTCCTTGAGATTGAGCAATATTTTTCCAGCATGGATGAGGGTGCAAGATGAGGAAAATCTGGAAGGTTCTGTTTAACAAAGTTCCTGATTTGAAGATAGTGAAAGAAATGTGTAGCTGGAATGTTAAATTTGGAATGTAATTGTTCATAGGATGCAAAGACGTTGTCTATATAAAGATCTCTAAGCAAGTTAATTCCAAATTTTTCCAGATATTAAAACTGCATATGTTTGTGAAGGTTGAAAGAGGTGGTTCTCTTGCAGAGGTGCCACAGATAGAAGCTTCTCCGTCTTAAAATGCTTTCTACATTGGTTCCAGATTCTAAGTGAGTGGAGCACAATTGGGTTATTAGTGTATTGCCGATAGCGTGTGTTTATTGGAGCACAAGCAAGGAATACAAAGAAGTACTGCAGGATTTTACTTCTATTGTGGTCCAAGCCTGTGTATGTTCTTCTATTTGTGTCCAGGTTCTTATCGCCTGTATATTTGCTGCCCAGTAATAAAACTGGAAGTTAGGTAGAGCCATGCCACCTTCTGCCTTTTGTCTTTGTAGGGTCGCTCTTTTGATGCGTGGATGTTTTGAATTCCAAATAAATGAGGTTATTGTTGAATCTAATTGCTTAAAGAATGATTTATTAATGTATATTGGGATGTTTTGAAATAAAAAAAGGAGCTTAGGAAGAATATTCATCTTAACAGTGTTAATTCTTCCAGCTAGTGTGAGATGAAGGGTTGACCATCTATGCAAGTCTTGTTTAATTTTTTCCATGCAGACGCGAAATTTTGTTGATAAAGAGCTTTATGTTTACTTGTGATGTTTACCCGAGGTATTTAAACTGTTCTGCAATGATAAAAGGTAGGGTGTCTAATCTAATATTATATGCTTGAGAATTCACTGGAAAGAGTACACTTTTATTCAGATTAATTCTGAGACCAGAGATCTTTTGAAATTCTGTGAGTGCTGCTAAGACTGCAGGCACAGAATTTTCTGGGTCCGATATATACAGTACCATGTCATCTGCATATAATGAGATTTTCTGTTCCAGTCCTTCTCTGCTAATCCCCTTTATCTGATCAGTATTTCGACAATGTATTGCCAGTGGTTCAATGGCAATGCAAACAGCAGCGTGACAAGGGCATCCTTGTCTAGTGCCACGTTCTAGTTTAAAGTAGTCTGAGCAAATGTTATTGATGCAACCTGAAGCTTCTGGGTTAGTATACAGTAATTTAATCCATGCACAAATGTTGGGCCAAACCCAAACTTCTCCAATGTAGTAAAAGGTATTTCCATTCAATCATGTCGAATGCTTTTCTGCATCCAATGATAATAATATTTCTGGGGTGTTTGATTTAGTTGGTGAGTATATTACATTAAACAGGCGTCGAAGATTTGAAGATAAGTGCCGGCCCCTAATAAATCCAGTTTGGTCTTGTGATATTACCTAGGGGAGCACTTTCTCCATCCTTCTAGCTATGATTTTAGAGAGTATTTTAACGTCGTTATTCAGAAGTGAAATTGGTCTGTATGATGCACATTGTAATAGGTCCTTATTTTGTTTTTGAAAACAGTGATTAGTGCTTGGCGAAAGGTTTGTGGAAGAGATTGGTTATCTCTGGCTTCTGTAAATGTTGCTAATAGGAGGGAGCTAGCTGAGCGGAGAATTTCTTGTAAAACTCTGCAGGGTAGCCATCAGGGCCTGCTGCTTTTCCACCTTGGAGTGACTTTATAGCATCTAGTAATTCTGATAATGCAGAGGTTTATCAAGTTCCTCCACACTAAAAGCGTCTATTTGTGGTATCTGTAATGTATCCAGAAATGCATTAGATTGTGTATTGTCTTCTTTAAACTCAGTAGTATATAGGGATTTATAGTAGTCTCTGAAAGTGTGCATTATATTTTTGTGTTCGATTTTATCTCCGTTCGTGTTAGTGATTACGAGATTGCATTGCACTTCTTGCTTGTGAATTTGTTGAGCTAAAAGCTTATTACTTTCTCTCCATGTTCATAATAATGATGTCTGGATTTGTAAATTAGTTGTTCAGTTTCTTTAGTTGTCAAGAGGTTTAATTCTGAATGTAGAGCCTGCCTCCTCCTATGTAGAGTCTCGCTTGGTAGTCTGGCATGTTCTTCATCTATTTTAGTAATTTCGCTTTTTATCTCTGCTACTTTCTTGGCTTCGGATTTATTTCTGTGGGAAAGATATGAGATAATCTGTCCTCTTAAGAAGGCCTTAAGAGTTTCCCAGAGTATTCCTGCAGAGATCTCAGGGATGTATTTGTCTCTAGAAAGAATTTGATTTGTTTGGATATAAATTCAGTACAATTCTCGTCAGCTAATAGAAGCGGTTGAGGCCATCTGCGGGTGAGTGTATGGGGCTTAGTAATTTTAGCTCCAAGATCATAGGTGCATGGTCCGAAATAACAATAGCATCGTATTTACAAGATTTAATCTTAGGCAAGAAGTTATTGTCTATAAAGAAGTAATCAATCCTTGAGTAGCAATGATGTACTGGTGAGTAGAAAGAATATGTTCTTGAATTTGGGTTTAAAAACCTCCAGGGATCTGATAAGTTGTGATCAGTTATAAACTTTGTAATTATCTTTGCGGTGTTAGATGCCGTTCCCCCTGTGGAGGAAGTCCTATCTAAAAGTGGATTTAGAACACAATTAAAGTCCCCAGCCATTATAACTTTATGAGTGTTCAGATTGGGAATGGATGCAAATAAATTTTGTATAAATTCCTTATCATCAACATTAGGTGCATAAACATTTATCAAAATCATTTTACAGTTAGATAAGTCTCCCATGACCATTACATATCTCCCTTCAGGATCCAATACTACATCTGATGCTACAAATGGTACTGTTCTATGTATGAGAATTCCCACACCTCTAGTTTTCTTTGTAAAACTAGAATGGAACATTTGGCCAGTCCAGTCTTTTGCAGCGGAACTGATCCTTGCTTAGTAAGTGGGTTTCCTGTAAAAATACTATTTTAGCATTTAGACCTGTTAGGTGAGAAGTACTTTCTTTCTCTTTAATTCGTGATTCAGGCCTTTAACATTCCAGCTTACGAAGTTAACTGTCCCATCATGGAGACACTGATTCTGAGTTTTTGATGTCATTTTATAGTCTTAACTGGAAGTGAGACAGTTTAGGTCTTAATTTCCTATTTCCCCTAGAGTTGTTGCCATGTAGCTTATTATTACGTTGGTAGTTATAATTATAAAGATTAGATGGATAGATTAGGTATAGATCAAGCCTGCTCTCTTTCTCTCCCCTTAACCCCCACCCTCCCTTTTGCCTCCCCAAGTGAGGCTAAAACCCACTTCACATAGTCCCAGTCCTCTGACATACCCAGAGACAGAGCACGTCCAAAGCAAAACAAGCCCCATGCAGCGGCGCTTTAGGTTAAAAGATAGAGATATCTGTTACCAATATAGTCTTTAAAAGAAAAAAAAGGGAAAAAAAAGAATTTTGCACTTAAAATATATATATAGTCTTCAGCAATTTTAGTGCATTAAGATGATACACCCAGATAATAAACCCGGTGATGGTGTTAAAGATGTGTCCAAAATAAGCATAACAAGTCTTAATGCAGTAATAGCAATAACAATAAACCAAGGGTATGATATTGAACAGTCTTGTTTAGGGTAGAGATGAAATAATTAGAAAAGAAAAAAAAAAAAAAAGAAAAAGTAATTAAGCACAATAAAACATAAACAGATAGCCCTAGTAATACTAAGTAATAATGAGAAAATGAGAATATATGCTGATAAAACCCTATTTTAAAAACAAATAGATCAGACAGTAGATTATTAACCGCCATGACTCACTATTATGTATCAGAATTGTCCCGGGATCAGCTTTCTTAATTCTTTTCTGCTTCTTCCTTGCTAGCGAAGACATAGAAATGACCTGCCATTCCACTTTCAGTTTTGCCGGATACAAGAGGCTGTATTTGACGCTGGCTTGCCGTAACCGCTGTTTAATGTTGTAGAAGGCTGCGCTTTAGTAGCTGTTGCTGGAGAGAAGTCAGGAAGATACGAATGTGGTTATTTTCATATGTAATATCTTCCTTGTTTCTGAGGAGTGCCATTACCTCTATCTTAAATGATAATCGTTCAAAACGAACTATAAAAGATCTTGGTCTGGGTCTAACGGTGTTTGATCCGTCGCGTAAGCTGCTGCTATCTCAGATTCTGCTTTAAAGTCGCCCCGATTATTTTAGAAAAAGTTCAGCAGCGAATTTCACCGGGTTTGAACTTTCTCGATTCTCAGGCAGACCTTCAATTCTGACATTATACCTTCTACTTCCATCTTCCAAAGCAGCCAGTCTTCTCCGAGTTTTTGCATTGAGCTGACATTTTCTGCTTTTTCTTCAGCACTGGTGGCTAAATTTTCGGCTAATTCAATCCTAGTCATGAATGTCTCCTTGAGATCCTCCAATTGATCACTAAGCGTTTCAATTTTACCCAGCAATTGTCGGATTTCCACTTGCATTTCTTGTCGCAGCCTTTCATTTGCCTGTTGCAGCATCAGCCGTTGCGTTTCGTTTGCTTGCTACCATTCCTGTTTCAATTCCAGCAACTCTTGTTTCAGCCTCTCATGTGCCTTTGCCCTTGCTTTCTCATTTGCCTTCTCGGTTTTCTTTATATCTTGTACGATCTCAGCGAGCATCACCTCCAGTTTAGACATTTTAATTGTGCCTTCTTGTACCGCGGGTGAAGCGTCAGACTCTACTGCAGCCAGTGCTCCCGCTATTCCCGGCTCGCGTGGTGTAATTGAGATCACGGACTGTAAGGCCCCTTCCAGTTTCAGGGGTTCTCCGATCAGTGAGCTATCGAGATCTGCACTCCCGATCTTACATTCGCTCCCCTTTTCACTCTCAGCCGGCGACGATGTAGCGGACCTTGGTCCCGAAGAGTCTGTACTTTCGCCCAGCTGTTCCAGCTCTCTCTCTGAAAGGCCGTATCTTGAACTAGGGCTTCCTGATCTTGGCTTGGGTACAGCTTTAGTTTTCTTTTCTTTCGGACCCCCTTTCTTGCTGGCCATATTTATATATGCTTACATATATAATGTAGCAGTGTCCTTGGGTTGAATAAATGCAGGATATCTCAGGATAATAAGCAAATAATATGAAAAATAACACCGCTGCTAGCGGAGCTCCACTTCAGACGTCCATCTCTCGCATCGCACGAGACCAACCAGTTTTGATTTTAATTTTAGCTAACTATAATAACCTTGCTCAAAACTCTGAGGGGGGCAACTCCTCATTAAGATATGTGTTTTTAAACACACTAGATAATCAGGATAGTGTGGCAGTCTGGATACTCCGCTCACACAGGATCACAGCAGCACTTGTGTATGTGAGGTATGGAAACAGAGCATGTAGGAGCCGGGAGAGAGGGGTTGGAAACTATCTACTAGTTCCTTTGGTATCGTTTTGGTATCAGTACTGAGATGCCAAAAGTGGCATTGGTACCAAAGTCAAAATTTTAGTATCAGTCCAACAATATTAACCAGTTATCAGTTAATAAAGTCACAGGGTCCAAATCCCCACATTGAAATGTTGTCATAGAGGACTCCAATCTACTGGAGAGACCCCATCTAGCTGAATCAAAGATACATCGTCCACACCTCAGCTTGACTTCTGAATTCCAACAAATCAACTTCAAGGAAACTTCCTCAGACAGATCTTACTTGCACAGTTTTTTTCATATCCTTATTGAAAGTATCTTTCTTTTTATTTGCCTGGTGTGAAGCTTTAAGGTTGGCCATGGAGCTTTATGTCCAGATTTTGCAACTCATTTACCAATATTCATTTACATCTGTATACTATTCATTGCTTTTTGCTTTAATTCTTAATGACTTTTGCTTTGCTTTAAAACTATTATACTGTGTCTGCATATTTCTGGTGAATTAAGTAATAAAAGTAAATGCAGGTAAGCTAGTGCAGCTTCAATCAGGGTTAGCAGCTGCAAAGAGACAACTTCAATAGTATACAGCAAGGAAAGCAGTAATGTGCCTGGGCAAGTAGCTACAGATAAGGTGTATCAATACGTTCCGGTATCTAAAGGACCCCTGTCTGATGTGCTCAAGCCAAAACTAGCGAGTTTCTATTTGGAGCACTAAGAAGTGATAGACTGTGTAGGTACTGTATGTGCCTATGTGGATGGTGTGTGTGGATGTTTATACTTGTACATGTAATAAAATTAGTGTGCACAAGAGAAGGCCAATTCATAAAGAATTAAGCGTAACGTTTTTCACAATAAAACAGAATGGATGGTTTGTGTGTAATGTATGCAAAAGTATAAACGGCAGTCAGGACATCAGATGAATATAGTGAAATGTGGAGGTGGGGCTGCATAAGGAATTCATTCAGAGTCTGTTGCTTTCATGATGCTGATGGTTGTGGTAACCAGAGAAGTGTGTATATGAAGGATTGCAATGAGAGCTCTTATAAGCCACTAATCTCACAGTCAAGGCAAAAAAAGTGATGCAGAATTGAAGGAGATGACACTGAAATGGAAAGATACTTCTCAAGTGAACGGTCTAAAGGTAAATGTATAAAAGACTATCACTTGATCATTGTGAAGAGGTAGAAGGGGTAAATATGTAGGAGGAACTCAATCTGATGTACTTGTCAGAAATGAGTACATAAAAGATGTAGTGGTGAGAAGAGTAATCTGTATGAGGGGACCATAGAAAGTGTGTGAGAGGGATACAAAATACTAACTTAGTGAGTGTAATTTTGGATAAAGGAGCTGTTATGGAGAAAATATGGAAGTTCTGCTACTTGCTGAGTAAAGATGAAGCCTGGTCCAACACTGATTCCTGCATTGCGCTCGATGCAGACTGGAAAGATTTTAGGTCATTTGACCTGCTGCAACTGGAATATGAAGGTTCAGCAAATGAAGGAATGAAAAGATTCATTATTTATATAGTAAAAACACATATAATGTAAAAAGAACAATTAGGGTACAGTAAGCAATGGGTATGTTGGGGTGGCAGTGTGTGTTGATGCATTTGGCTTCAACTTTCATACATATGCAAAATTCTACTTCAAACATGTAACAAAGTATAAACATAGAAAATTAATTATCCAGTTTCCTTCTTAACCAGGTTGTTTTATTACAGGGTCTTGGGTATCCAGAACCTACTGTATCTCAAATGCTTTGGACTCATGGTAAAAAGCAACTGTTACAGGCATACTCATGTACATTTCCTTGTATCCACATAAAGATACATTTTTAAAATGAACTAATAAATTAATTAATTACAAGTGTGCAGGAATGTGAAAACATTATAATTTCTTAGGAAAAAATGTACACACAACACCTAAGATATAATTTTTACATCAACATCTACAACTTGTCAAAATATACAGTACAAGTCTATGCACTCTTATGTATGCATACAGAATGGAATGGCATATAAATAGAAATGACATAAAATTCTAATTTCCTTTGAAACTAATTTACTATCCACATCTTGAATAAACAATGTGCAATTACTTTCTAAATGTTTTCTTTCACTTTTCAGTCATTCAGATGTTTCACTTTAATGCATCCCTATAAAGGCCAAGGTGCTGGAAATTTAATATAAAATGAAAGTGTGTCAAAAAGACATATTCCTCGATTTCCTTTTAAATCAGTAACATTGTTGCCTGATCTTAATTTCACAATGTAAACTTAATTTGTGAATATTTTTCTTTACTTTTCACAGTCTCTTTAACTTGAAACATCAATGCATGATCACTGGACATTTTTTTAACGTTAAATAAAACTTCAGTGTTTGTTTTCATAATGCTGCATATAAGTGCAATATTTGAAAATTTGTAAAGTGTGAAATCAGAGATTCAAAAATTACTGGCTGTAAATTCAAGACCAGATATCACCACTGTAAAGTTTCCTTTTATTAAAGATCTTCAGTCCCATGACATGGACAGGGACACAGACCTCCAGGGAAGAAGACACAGTTCAACCAGAGAGACACCAATTGTGGAAGACACACGAAAGGACAAAGCGAAGCTGGCAGACGAAAACCGAGGCATGTGTGCCTAGGTCGTTACAGCAACACAAGAAGCCCAGAAGTGAAAATAAGAATGCTCACTCCAGAAGGAAGAGACGCTGACAGGGATTCAACAATTTAGCAAAGCTTCTGTTGGGAAACAAGCGTCCAGCGAACAGAATATTTCCTTGGACAGTTGACATACAGCACGCAAACTGGACTTCACACTAGTAAATGTTGGATCTGTTATGTTTTTAATGGATTTTTAGAGTGTAGACTGTGGTTTTTTTTTTGTTTTAAGTTTTCACTCCTGATCTTTTTAAATTCTTGTCTACTTTCATCTTGGTGTATTTTATATTGACTGGTATAATACAAGTTACTGTTGCTTTTCCTGAAACTACTGCCATGTCTTTCATTGTGTGTTTACTCACTGCCCAATATAAAGAAACCTGTGTGCCATTATCTGTAAATGTCAAGAGTTCCCAGTCTCTTAATAATACTAGGCAGCATAGTTGGATATTTTAACTGTGTCTATGTTAGATTATATATACAGTGGTGCTTGAAAGTTTGTGAACCCTTTAGAATTCTTCTAAGCAACTGAAGGCCTCTCTTACATTGGCTAATGTTCATGTTCATGAGTCCACCATCAGGAGAACACTGAACAACAATGGTGTGCATGGCAGGGTTGCAAGGAGAAAGCCAGTGCTCTCCAAAAAAAACATTGCTGCTCATCTGCAGTTTGTTAAAGATCATGTGGACAAACCAGAATGCTATTGGAAGAATGTTTTGTGGACGGATGTGACCAGAATAGAACTTTTTGGTTTAAATGAAAAGCGTTATGTTTGGAGAAAGGAAAACACTGCATTCCAGCATAAGAACCTTATCCCATCTGCGAAACATGGTGGTGTTAGTATCATGATTTGGGCCTGTTGTGCTGCATCTGGGCCAGGACGGCTTAACTTCATTAATGGAACAATGAATTCTGAATTATAACAGAGAATTCTAAAGTAAAATGTCAGGACATCTGTCCATGAACTGAATCTCAAGAGAAGGTGAGTCATGCAGCAAGACAACGACCCTAAGCACACAAATCGTTCTACCAAAGAATGATTAAAGAAGAATAAAGTTAATGTTTTGGAACGGCCAAGTCAAAGTCCTGACTTTAATCCAATCGAAAATGTTATGGAAGGACCTGAAGCGAGCAGTTAATTTGAGGAAACCCACCAACATCCCAGAGTTGAAGCTGTTCTGCACGGAGGAATGGGCTGAAATTCCTCCAAGCCGGTGTGCAGGAATGATCAAAAGTTACCGGAAACGTTTAGTTGCAGTTATTGCTGCAAAGGGGGTTCACACCAGGTACTGAAATCACAAGTTCACATACTTTTGCCACTCACAAATATGTAATATTCGATAATTTTCCTTAATAAATAAATGACCAAATATAATATTTTTGTCTCATTTGTTTAACTGGTTTCTCTTTATCTACTTTTAGTACTCGAGTGAAAATCTGATGATGTTTTAGGTCATATTTATGCAGAAATATAGAAAACTAGCCAACCAGCGGTGTACCATACGCCACATAATCAGGCTGGTTTTTTAATGATTTTTAAGCACATGGAGAAAATTAACATTTGAAAAATCTGTAATGTAATAAATCAGCAAGAAAAGTAACACTGTAACAATGCACGGAACGAACCAAAACACAATCGTCCGTGCGGCGCTCAGGTGCGGAGGATTGAACAGGAGGAGATGAGAAGGACAGCCACTCTGCTCCCTCCGTCATACTAATCTGCTGATTTCTCGTGCAGTATGCACTGCCTGCTCATGTGCCCACCTCCATCTCGTCACTCGAGTCGTTGTCATCTTTGCACAGTCCATATGCAGCTGTGACTCACGTAGACTTTTCATTGCTCTGTGTGGTTTTGGCTGCTTTTCTATATATAATCCACCAAGACACCCGACCAAGGTAGTAGCGAGGTGGGAGGGGTTGTGTACAAAGGGTAGGGACGTAATGAGTGGGAGCATATGAGTCGCACTTAGTGGGAATTCCACGGTTTGCAGCCCAAATGGGGTGCAACGGCTTACCCTTGCATCTCCACGCCGGGTAGACACACGCTCAGTCTCATGCATAATTATTTATTGAATGCTAAACACTTCTGGAAAGACACAGTTGTCTAAAATGGGTTGTTGTGAGAATAAAACAGTGAGTGAATGAAAAGATGGAACTCTGGAAAGAGCAAAATACAACACAATAGTGAACCCGCGGCATAACAAACGCCGCGTGGCTCAGACATGCATGTGGACTCTTAGCACAGACGAAAGGGACTAACTGGGTGGTCGGTGAGTTTTTGCGTCCGGGCAAATGGGCAGGCAGTGTGAATGCCTAGAGAGCGAGGGTAGACGCCGGCCGGTGAAAAAGGAGTATTGGTGGGCAGGGAAACGTCTTCCGTGTTCCTGCAGGAGTATCTAAGAAGACGCATGTTTGTTGCGGATGCGAATAGCTGTTATGTAGCGTGTAAAACAGTTTGCTATGGTGTATGCGATCGTGCGTCGTAACCGAAAACTCGATTTTTAAAGACTGCTTACTTCATTGTGGTTTAACATCAGTTGTAAAGGATTGTTTTAAGGATCCCATGGGATACCCTGCAAAACCGTTTCACGCTGCATGTGGTGATTCACCTCCGCGAGAAACATGCCTCTATGAACAGTCAACGTAGCTCGGAGGTGCATGACATGCACATGACATTAACCTGACCTACACTGCATGTGGCCTCTACGACAGACGAATATAAATGACGGCATTTTTTCTGTGTCGTCGCGTCCCAGTTGGTGGGCGTGGCCCTGCGAGTTATCGTCGTATCCAATGGTCTTGGAGTTGGTGGGCATGGCTCCTTCCTGCGTGCGCCATAGGTGTCTCACTTGTCGGCGGCTTAGTGAATCCATGTCCCTTCCGGCGTGCTTTCCATGGTTGTCTTGCCTTAGTGAATCTATACTAATAAAAGGCAAAGCCCTCACTCACTCACTCACTCACTCACTCACTCACTCACTGACTCACTCACTCACTGACTCACTGACTCATCACTAATTCTCCAACTTCCCGTGTGGGTGGAAGGCTGAAATTTGGCAGGTTCATTCCTTACAGCTTCCTTACAAAAGTTGGGCAGGTTTTATATCGAAATTCTACGCGTAATGGTCATAACTGGAAGCTGTTTTTCTCCATTTACTGTAATGGAGATGAGCTTGAACGCCGTGGGGGGGAGTTTCGTGTGACATCATCACACCTCCCACGTAATCACGCAGTACATAGAAAACCAGGAAGACCTCCAAAAGCGCTGAAGAAAACATGCATTATATAATTGAGAAGGCAGCGAAACAATAAGTAGCGAGCGAGTGACATATACAACCATGTTCATGAGTTCTGCTACTTCGGAAACAAAGCACGATGTAAACCTACACTTTAAATTAAGTTCATAGACAGGCTGCCGCTGGCGTTTGTAATTTAGTGCCTGCCCATATAACGCCATCCGTCAGCAGCAATCCAATAGCAAACTCCCACTAAATATTCACGGGTGAAGGACTGTGTTTATGGAGAGGAATATGAGATGGTCAGGGTGGTGTTTGACACAAACTCAGCAAAACTGCGAGAGAAAGTTTTAAGTGCCAGGACTAAGGTAACATTAAATACAGCCACGGACATAGCGAGATGGCACCAGCACAGCTGGGAACCTTCGATGCATGTACACCGGCGGCTCACGTGAACTGGCGCGAGTGCACAGATAAAAGGCAACAGTTCCAAAGAGCGCTGAACAAAACCGAATTACACAATTGAAAAGGCAGCAAAAAATATGAAGCGTCTGATAAGCATATTCATAAATCCAGCTACTGCGGAAACAAAGCACACGGTGGAAAAAGTCAATGTCCCGCTAAAGGAAGACAGTGTAAAAAAACCGTGCATGCAGTGTGTCACGTCTCAGATAAAGAAGAAGACGAGCTGTTTATTGATGCAGTAAGAAACGAATCGATGAAAGAAACCTGTCATCTTTATAACGATTGACAAACACGGAATGTAACTTGAACACAACACATCCTACAAATACGAGCCTGATTGAAAGAAATAATGATAATCAAATCCTTGATGACAGCAACACTCAGTAACACTCACAAAACAAATACTGTATATTGACAGTCATGTTACGTTATTTTTAAAATGTTCCCTTTTCTTTTTCTAGCTTTTTTAACACACTACTTCTCCGCTGCGATACGCGGGTATATATATATGTATATATATATATATATATATATGTATATATAGATGATAATGGATACTTTTTTCGCCATCAATGATTGTTTTGGTAAAGCCATACTCAGTGTATTCATTAGATGAATGGTAAAAAGTAAGAGCGAGGGAGGATGCAGGCTGTAGTGCTGCGTCAACTCTATCTGAATTGCGCGATCACATTTCAAAAAATATATCTTTTCAAGTTCTATTTAGTCCATATTTGTCAAACTCAAGGGCCACGGGCCACATCCGGCCCGGCGTGTAATTATATCCGGCCCCGAGATCATTTTATATACTGTATTATTGTTATTAATGGCCCAGGTATATGAAGCGCTGGTAACACAATAAACTACAGATCCCATAATGCAGCGCTTCAGCTGCCTTGCCGAACACTTACCGCGTTAATCAAGTCTAGGCTTATGATGCTGCAAGTTATTGCGAAGCTAGCTCACAATAGAGCCTTAAAAACCGATGGGAGGCTGAGTATATGTTTACTGAACCCGTGTGTCTCATTTGTGGAGCTAATGTGGCTGTAATTACAGAATTTAATCTAAGACAGCACTATGAGACAAAACATCATGGTAACCTGAATGCAATGCAGAAGATACAGAAAGCAGAATAATTAAATAAGAATCTGACACTTCAGCGGACGTTTTTACCCGTGCACAATCACAAAGTGATTTCAAGTGAAGCTGCTTTTATGGGAGACACAAATGCACTAGTGCAACTTGCCCCACTTTCCCTGTTGCCAAGTAATGTTAAACCAAGTCGTCACTACGGTGTTCCCAAATACGCACTTTGCTGATAAACTGGCGCACTGAGTTTGCATGGCGCTTTGGTGACTTTGAAGAACAAAAAGTCCGTCTACATGCGGCTCGAACCTTGTGCATGTTTGGTAGCACATATCTGTGTGAGAAGCTCTTCTCAGTGATAAAGACTAACAAAACAGCACACAGGAGTCGCCTCACTGATGAGCACCTGCAATCCATCCTGAGAATCTCCACAACACAGAACCTCACACCAAACATAAACGAATTTGTTGCCAAAAAAAGATGCCAGGCGTCCAGCTCTAAAATGACATATGAGCAAAGACAACTGAATGATTTGATTTGTTATTGCTGAAAGGAACACATTTTATTTATATTTCCAGGTTTTGTTATGCAGCATGTTCATATTTGAATTTGTATAATTTTGACAGGATATATTTTTATGGAGAGCAAAATATTTTGGGATATTTAAAATCTAAGATTATTTTTTATATAAAATTACATAAGAGTAAAGAAATTTGAATGTTTGTTCTTTTAATGTTTACTTTATTTCTAACTTGTATAATTTAGACAGGATATATTTTTATGGAGAGCAAAATATTATAAGTTGTTTAAGGTTTGAGTTGATTTATTCAGGAATAATATTCCTGTCTGTTTTTACCATTCCTACCAAAGATATTTCTGTCGACTAAATAAAAATTCCTTCTATTTAAAATTTAAATAGAACTTGAACAAATCACGATAGTTCATAATATCCACGCAGACTTGCGTAAGAGCGGGAGTTATCCATTTTAACAAGCAGCGTATTGCACTGATCTGAAATAGCTGTGTGTGTATATATGTAGATATGTATGTATATGTATATATATGTTTATGTATGTATGTGTGTATGTATGTGTATGTGTATATATGTAGATATATATGTATGTATATATGTGTATATGTATATATATATATGTTTGTGTGTGTGTGTGTGTAAATATATATATATATATATATATATATATGACAACACTACTCATCACTCACAACAGTGACAAAACAATTACATTGACAATCATGTTACGTTATTTTCAAAATGTTTCCTTTTCTTTTTCATTGCTTCTTTAACACACTACTTCTCCGCTGCGAAGCGCGGGTATTTTGCTAGTTATATATATAGTAGATTCTAAAGGGTTAACAAACTTTCAAGCGCAACTGTAAGTGTGACCGGACTCTCGTCACACAGGCAGAGATTGGTGAGCACATACAGGGAAAGGCTGAATGTTTTGGAAACATGGAACATCAATAAACTGATAAAAATATATTGACTTGAAAGATATGGAATAATTTTCATAACGTATTCTTGTACATTATATGATCAATCCATCTACACACATTTGAATTGACAGGCTGTAAAACTTAAATAATATTTGCAATTAATTACTGGCTATAAATTGTAGATCAGGCAGTTGACCCTATGTCTTCTTAAGAACTTGTAATATTTAATATGTTGAGAAAAGTAAATGAAAAGATTCACAATTATAGCACAGATTGTGATGTTAAAGATACATTTATTACTATAAATGAAACTGGAATGGTGTACCATTTCTGAACATGTTTATTCTACAGTACAACCTCAGTCCTTGTGCTTTCATGGGAGTGAGAAAACTGAGAAATTCAACCGATTGTGAAAAGTAAAAGACTCACAGCACAATTAAGTTTTTTTTTTATTTGTGGACAGTTTAATTTTATTATAAATCTTTGCTTCCTATATCCTCTTTGGGATACAGTTCTATTAATATTGACAGGTTGTGAAAAGTTAAAGAAAGTATTCACAAATCAAATAAGGACAGAGAAAACAAGAACTCACACTAACTTGGCCTTTCAAAACGAATTTGAATATGTGTCATTCTGCATTTTATTTGAAATCTTCAATCTCTACTGCATTTATCTATATTGTATACTTTCATTTGATCTTCAGGGTATTCGCTTACTTTGAAGTGTATACATTCCATTTCAGGCGAGAGGCTTTAACACCAGTAAACAGAAATTGGGGGTAGTTTAAATATCTTTTTAAGGATCTTACACTGAGGCAAAATATGGGCTATGAAAGGCACATCTGCCAGTGACCTTAAACAACACATTTTTTAGATTGGGCTCCCTTAGCTTATACATTATAAAACTGACATTGGTATAGTCTTTTATTTAAAATATTTAAAAATAGTTACTTTGGTGTCGACTTTTTTATATATTTTGCGCCGATTTCCGAGTTTTGAAACGCGTTTGAAGAGCGTATTTTACTTTTACAAAAGGACATTGTGGAAAAAATAACGCTTTCGAACATTATGTTCTTACATTTGAGTCACTTCACATTTTGATTCACTGTCATTGCAATCTGCGTTTCAGAGATACAAAACTTAAAACTGGAAATGTGAAACGAGGGTCCAACGTCAAGCTAACTTTACCTTGGAATTTTACCTTCACAAAGCCACGAACGTTCATTAGTTCAGGATGAATAACTTACCTTCAATCAAAAATGCACAGTTCAGATGTAAATATCAGATGGGTTACCAGAGGTTGTATAACCGAATGTCTACCCTAGCAGAGTAAGATCTATATTAAAACAATTTATTTTTTCGCGGTAACTACCGGTCTTAAAAGGTGTTTGACTTCCACCCTAGCACGCCGCAAACAGAGCGTAACATCGTCTGCCCGCCTAATCTGTTACTAGAACCAGGATGTGGGCGGAGCTCTCATGAACTACATATTGGAGAGCAAGCGGTTTGAAGAAGAAACTTTAGAGGAGGAACCAAACAGTTGCGAAAGCAGCTCGTTGCTAATTTTTCAAAGTCGTTGCTTTAAAAAAGTATATGGCCCATTATGTTAGGATAACATACATATGTTTGTTTGGCTATTATAACATATTAAAATCAATTAAATCTAATTAATGATCACGGGAGAGGGTGTAGTCAAAAATAACCGAGAAACCCTCTCTTGTACGTTATACGCACGCATGCGTGGACCGTTCAAACGTATCAGGTTAAGATTCAAATAGCGTCTTCATATTACGTGCAAAGTAGTGAAAAGTCAAGCAAAATGACACCTTTTATTGGCTAACTAAAAAGATTACAATATGCAAGCTTTCCACTACATTCATAATTATAAACATTCCACAGAAAATGGTTGTAGCAAACAACATTTTTAAAACTAACTTAATAGAGTAAATAAATGCGTGCGCGCTTGCATGTGTGCATACCTTTGCTTTATCACATTATGCTTTCGTATCTCATGTCTTTTTTTGGGTTCGGCTAGGTTCTAACCCGTCTGCTTCGCTAAGCGTCTTATTACTTTTGCTTCGGTAAACGCCCCACCTTACTAAATAAACATCGATAAGAGGTTGCTTTACCCCTAAAATATAATTTTATCATCGTTCGTTTCCAACTTTCTATAAATGAAATCATTTCATGAACTACTTTACGATTCAAAAATTAACGTTCTTTGGTTAAAGGAGAAAGTTAAAGGATAAAGGAGAATCATAATAATACAGTTAAAAAGAAAAACAAAAAGTATTCGTAAAATGCATGGGGATATAAATAAATCCTCACACTTGCAGCTTGGTTTGCAAGGTCGACTGCTCTAAGACTGCAAGGGAAGCTCCTCTAAAATGTCAAATATGTACTTTTGCATTTAACATCGCTAACTACAAAGAGCGTGCTAGAACGAGTTGAACCGCATGGCTAGTTCATTCAGAATCAGCAATAATTTCTTGCAGGTCGTCTAACGTGATTGTGTTTCTTATACATTCCCGTGGCAGCACGATCCATTAAAACCCATTGAAGTATAGCTTCGCTGGACTTCATTAGCACTTCAGAATACGCTTTGTTTTCAGTGCCGCAAAGAAAGACGTTTATTGGACAAATGCTTCAAAACTTAATTTCTAAGGAAGCTCAGTGTCTCTGCGAGCAAATGAGGCAGTGAGGTGGCCAGGATGTTGGACCACTGCATGATGATTAAAGGAACTGTCAAAGTGACTGTACCACGTTTTGATTGAAAGTGTTTTGGCATCGAAGTTATTTGTCATCAAAGTATTTAAATTTCAGTCCAATGCGGATTTTGTGAAATTTGTGAGACAACCTGCTGCTCATTAAGTGTTATTTGCTAGCAATATAGCCCACTATTTTCATTTGTACATATCCTACTGTAAATAAAAACATAAATATTGTTCATTGTTTCAGTTTAGTAACATTCGTTTATTTATTTCATTCTAAGTCACGTTGGGGGACTAGCCTGCCAGCTAGCTACTGTAACTGTGCATAATGGCAGACAGTGCTAATATTGTTGGATTATGCAATGCCTCAGCTATACAAGCTACTGTCTTTTGTGACAACAGTTGGAGCTACATCGGCAGGTGCAGAGAGAAGCTTCCTCTGCTTGAAACAAGTCAAGTTGTACAGGCAAAACACAATGGGCCAAAATCGTTTTATCAACCTTGCTCTTCAGGCCATTGAGAGGAAACTGGTCAAGTCTCTGGAAAAGTGGGTATGAGAGTGTCATAGACCATTTTCTACACAAAGGAAGGAGGGCAGAATTTACACATAAATAACATGTTGCAACAATTGACTCATTTTATTATATTACCCTAAAATGTACTTCCTCTGTTTGAAAGACCACCAGCCGCCACTGATTCTAATATATATAATATTTGCCACTTTCTTCAGAATTTGTTTAGTGTGCAGTGACTTCATAAAGATTGGCATCAAGGGTTTATATATGTACCCAATAACCTCTTTAATAAGTCAAGGATAAATATTATCTGGGCCTGGTGATTTGTTTGATTTCAAAGCAGTACTTCTCCCTCCAAATCATTCAGTACCTCCTTAGTAGTCCCTGTTACTATTGGGAGATTATCTACTTCCTCCTGAAAACTTTAGAAAAATGCTAGTTTGCAGCATTTGCTATTTGTTCTGTATAGTTTTATTCCCCTTTATTATTCTTTATACACTTTAACTCCTTGACTATTCTTTTACTACTACAATACTACAATCCACATGATGTGTGGATAACAAGTCAATAGAGGTTATGCTTAAGATATATGCAGTAACATACAGTACCTGTGGGGTTTCACCTCATATACTGAGTGCAGTTTTGGTGTACATATTATAAAAAGACCTAGCAGCACTATAGAAAGTCCAAAGAAGAGAAACTAAGCTGATTCAAGGATTGAGGGGTTTTGAGCTATATACTGTAGATTGAATAAATTGAACCTTTTAGCTTAAGCATTAAGTTAAGGGAATAACTATGTTAGGATATAACCAAAGTCTTTAAAGTTGTGAAGAAAATTAATACACTTAATCAGGATGTGACAAAACAATCAAAACATTTGTTATAACAAAGGGATACAAGTGTAAAATCTGAAGACAGAAACCATCAAAAATATATTAAATGTATTTCATAAGAAATCATTTTTTGTGTTAAAGAAAATATAAGTAACTTTACAAATCAAAGGGAAACATTCAATCCACAAATGTTGTCAGGGTCTGTACTTGAATTACTTGATTTAACAGTATTTTTCTGATTTTTCTGTTTATGGGAAATGAGTGCTTGGATTTTGTATCTTCAATGCACCATCCTTCAGTTTGTTTTTGTGTCATCAAGCATATCATTCGCTATGTGAATGAAACAATTCATATAAAGAAGTTGTATTAAAAGCTTTAAAAATATTCCTGAATTAGTTTTTTAACCTCATAATTGCTTCTTTAACTTTCATTGGCACAGTTCTTTTCCTCATGTTGAACACTTGCAACTGCAGAGTCTAAGGTTATTCTTTAGGTAGAAGCAAGCCTTGGTATCTTATGCTTGCATGAATGAAGCAATAAAACACACTGTGCAATCACAGACACCTGTGACGTTAATTGTCCTAAACAATATTGTGTCCTGAAACGGTGGGGCCCATGCAGAAACAGTGTTGTCATTTCTACATGGTGTAACTGATGTGTACAAATTCCTTTAAATGAAAGTCTGCCATACACATTTTAATCGCCTCTGAACTATCTGACTTGTAATTTTAAACTGTGGAGCAAAGGGGTAAATCAAGGAAATATGTATCTTGTCCCAAACATTATGGAGGGCACTGTATATATATATATTGTGGACCATCAGGGCAAGTACAGCTGCCCTAACCCTGACACAGACAGGCAGGACACAGATTCCCCTCACAACACACATGTTTTATTCTTCAGCTGCCAGTTCCCAGCAGTATACAAATAATGTCCACAATGACAGCACAGTCATTCCTCATCCAGTCCTCCACACAGGCTTTGTCCTTCTTCCTCCTGACTCTGGCCCTCGAATGGAGTGAGGCGGCTCCTTTTATTATACTCCTGAGAGTGCTCCAGGTGGCTCATCAGTATTATCTGGAATCACTCCCAGGTGTGGTGGAAGTCCATTTTAGGGCTCTGTAGCTCCCTCTGGTGGCCCCCACGGAAGCCAGCAGGGCTGTGCCAAACTCCAAGTCCCAGCATACCCTGCTGGAATCTGTGGTGCCACAGCCACCCAGGAGGGCTGACCTATCCCTTCTAGGATTAACATTGAAAGTAATGAACGATGAACAATGAGCTGGCAGGTAAACCTTTTAGCAAAACAGGAAGTGTTCACAAGACAGCAAAAAATGTCAAAACTGGGATGTTAAAAATAGCAGCCAAAGCTAGTAAGAGAGACAAATTTCATAGTCAAAAGTGACAAGCAAAGAGGTCAAAACTCAAAGAGAACTCAACTTGTGAGAAGAATATTAGCAAACGTTTTTAAAGGTTTTTGGTATCCACAGATCAGATAAGCAAGAGAACCCCCAGCCAACATTTATCTGTCATGCTGATTACAAACAGAGCACTACCTCTGAGTCATGCCCCTAGAAACACAGGATGTGCACCTAATGAAGGGTACTCAAAATGATAACGATCAAAGAATCTATAATGACATCCAAGATGTTACAAAAAAAATATAACACAACACCTAAGCCATTAAGAAAATTGAGCAAGTAATGATTAGAGTAGAATCCCCTCCTCAAAAACCTCTATTTCAAGATCAAGATAATTTACTATCCAAGTGAACTGAAAGAACCAGCAACAAAATTACATCATGACATTTGTTTACCCAATGTCAAAACTTTACCTTGAGGCCACAACAAACAAAATATTTGTTTACAATGATGGTCCAATGGTTGTCTCGATTTGCTGCTCCCACTAATACTTTGTAATTATTAAATTAAATTACAATTACTAGAGACTTCCATTATTATTATGCATAAGTCACTTTAGAACAATAGCAACTCACGCTAATGAAAACAGTCTAAATAACTCCCCAGTTTTAGATATGGGGGTTCATTGTTCCATATTTGTATGATACCATAGAAATCTATAAGATAAGATTAGGTAATACTAAATTGCATTTTAGGAGTCTATTACCTGCCATACATCACATGATATATACAACTAAATGGACAGCTACACAAAAAAAGTTTGAATTGTTTTGGATGTTAAACTGATTTTATTGTTAAGTTTATGGAAGAAATTACAGTTTTGCATGCTTTTAAATAATGATCTGTTTAATTCTGGGAATAACAAAAAGACATTCTGAGAAACACCTCTCAAAGAACAAAAATGTAATTTTGATGAGGAATCCATTTTTCAAAAAAACTATCAGTTGGAAAAATGTGACCTCTCTTGCATTCTAGGAGAAAGTCCACATTCTGATGTTTTTAAACGCTGATACACTTATTTGGGGACAAAAAACATACATTTTGAAAAATAAATCTTTTTACCACTTAAAAACCTAATATATAGAGTGGAATGTATTTTCACAGTCCCCCTTCATTGTGAAAATGTGATTCCCTCTTTCATTTCAGGAGAAATTCCACTATTTGTATATACCATTGAAATCCTGACCTATTTCACCTGGAGATTAACAAAAAGACAATGTCACAAATATACCTCTTTAAACCTTATAAAAATTATTTGAACAATATTTTTTTTTCAGGATTCCCCTTCAGATGTGTCAATGTGCTTCCATCTTGCATTTCCGGACAAATACCTACTTTTCATTTTTTTTTTTTAAGTCAGATACATGTCATTTGGGGGCAAAACATAAATTGTGATAAATACACCACTTTAACACTTAAAAAGTGACTTGAAAGGGTAATATTTTTTCACAATCCTCCTTCACTTGTGAAAATGTGGTTCTCTCTTGTATTTTGGGAGAAATAACACTTTTTCATGTTTTTAAATGCTGATAGGCTTCAATTGGGACAAAACACAAATACTTCCATTCCCGACTGTCTCATGCAGAGGTGATTCTAGCAACTCTGGGGATGCCAGGCAAAAAAACTCCATGGGGCCTTCCAAGCCATCCACCCCAGGGTTGCTACATGGTAAAGTTTTTTACCATTATATTAGCAAAGTCTAAATTATTAAGATCACCAGGGACAATTAATAAATAAAAATCCTATATTTTATTTTTGTGAAAACAGATTATATAAATAAAACAACATAATAAACAAAACATTTGAATCCATCCATCCATTATCCAACCCGCTATATCCTAACTACAGGGTCATGGGGGTCTGCTGGAGCCAATCCCAGCCAACACAGGATGCAAGACAGGAAACAAACTCCAGGCAGGATGCCAGCCCACCACAGGGCACGCACACACACCCCAAGCACACACTAGGGACAATTTAGGATCGCCAATGCACCTAACCTGCATGTCTTTGGACTGTGGGAGGAAACCACAGCACCCAGAGAAAACCCATGCAGACACGAGGAGAACATACAAACTCCATGCAGGGAGGACCCAGGAACCGAACCCGGGTCTCGTAACTGCAAGGCAGCAGTGCTACCCACTGCGCCAGCGTGCCGCCTATAACATTTGAATAGAAAATAGAAAAGCAATAATAACAGAATAAAGTAAATTGAAAAATCTAAATAAGTTAAAAAAACAAATAAAATAAATGTATTGTAAACATGTTAATAAAAATAAATACAAATTGCACATTCTAATATGAAAACTAATGAATGAAGTGCACATGATTGAAATTAAAAGAACAACAAAATTGTTTATAAAGGTATTATTGTAACTTTCAAAATTGCTATTTGTGAGACTAAAGCCTAAGTTGTACATGCTGTAGGAGTCAGAACACACAACATATACAGTAACTGTTTTAATCGACTGGAAGAGAACAAATTTACGCTTAACGCCAAGACCTTCAAACAATAAAATTGTCTGGATATTTCTAGCTGCTTCTGAGCCTTAAGAGTTTAGTTGGTCAGTTGTGAGACACCTACATTCAAGCTTTCACCAGTGGCTGAATGATCGACTTCGGTCACTGGTTTCTCCTCCTAGTCACATGTTGGCTTTTTTGTGTTACTAATAGATTTAATTTCTTCGCTCCAGATAAGATATCTGATATTTCCCTCAGCTGTAGAACACTCTGTCTGTTGTTTTGTTCAGAGTGTTTGAGATGCTCCTTCCGATTCTGCAGTTCAGTTCTATCTCCCTCTAATTAAGTATGCCCATGTTAATGTAGGATGGGTAAACATGGATGAAAAACAAATAGCAACACATTGTCTGTGAACAGGGTGGGTGTTGTCTGTTTAAGAGACTAATTCACCTACCAATGTAAAATGGCCTAGAAAAGGTCTAGAGCCAGGTGTGCAAGGAGATCAAGAGCTAACTCTGTCTTTGTTTTTAGTATATTTTATATTCAATAAAAATCAGTATGTGACTCATTAAAGGCATTAGCATTTTTTAAATTAAATGACACACCTGTGCCACATTAACATGGGCAAACTTAACTGAATCATCTTTACAGATTCTGTACTACTTACCTCTGTCCTTTTACTCCTGTTCTTGCTTTTTAATGCTTTTTTGCTTCCAAACATATACATTTCTTCATGACTGACGAAAACAGACATTTTAAAAACAACGCTCATCATAGACACTACAGCAACAGAGATTGGGCCCTCCCTTGAAAAATGTCTGACTTTTGCATTGAAGTATTTCATCTCTTAAAAATTAAAGGGCCAGACTGGTTATTCAGAGTGATACCACTGGGTTCCCAAAAGACTCATCCACATGAAGGTTCCAGATAATATCTTAATTTAAATAACGGGCTCCCGACAATAAACATCCATGAATAGTTGGTAACAGATTTGTGAAATACCAATAAGTGATGATTTTAAAAGAACACTTAGTGTGTGATATTGTATGCACCAAATACAGGTTTTCTTAATCATTTAGTGTCCTGCTAGGTAACCTACCAAACATTAAAGATTTCTGCTTTTTCTACTTATTAGGAAGTTTTTCAAAGCACAAATTAACTAACTTCAAATGCAAACAACCTTTCCCAGAATTAAATGGCACTTTGTCAAGAAGTAGTTCTATGAGGAACCACACAACCCAGTAAAGAACCCAGGGCTGGATTAATCATTAAGCAAAATAAGTACCTGCATAGATCTTCAAGGGAAAGGGAAACCACAGAAATTTTCTATTGCCGGATTTACCATGGATTATATGGTGCAAAACTGCAAATGGTGCAGCTGAACCAGGTTTCATAAAAAGAGGCTCCCACCTTAAATGAGAAAATGACATACATATATATACAATAATAAAAATACTAATAAAATAGTCATAATAGAGGTTAATAATATATGTTCATCTTGGGAATACAGAAAAATTAGAGTCTGGTAACTGCCACATGGTCCACCGTTCTTTTCTTGATCACAAACTTTATAAAATAATTTTAAAGACACTATATTGACTGTGCCTTTCCATTTTCTCAGCTGAAGTATATTAAAAATCCCAATAAAACAACTATTCAAAAAGGTAGGCTGGATGCCTTATCTCTACTAAGTACAGAAGGAGATGTGTTACATAAGGTTTGTTTTGAAGATCTGATCAAAGACATTGCAACTAGAAAAAGTAAGGGAAAATCTTTTTAAATATAAAGTTGAAGTATACAAAAAAAACATTATTGTCCACCTTACTGTTATGTTTTGCTTTATTTAGAAAAATAATATTTTTTACGGCTTACTTATACTTTGAATTAGATGTATATGGTGATAAAATTTTTAACTGCTTATGGCTTCTAAAGGTCTTAATCTGGCCCTGAAAGAACAATAAAATGCATTAAAGAACCAATATTTCTTAATGCATGCTCTGTGCAAAATGCAGGCCTGTCCATCAGTAAACATGTACACACAGCCGCCTCACACACAGTGATGTGGTGAAGCCTGTGTTCTCAGGTGCCTTACACATTATTATAGTTTTATAAGGATAATTTGTGATTAACGCCAGACATTAAACGCTGTTAAAATTGTATTGAAAAATGGAAACTTGTTGTATTTTCATTTTTTTGGCATGCGCACACTGTGTTTTCTTTGCAATAAATTCTTCAATTGGAGCTTATCAATGAAGAAAAACGGAAAATAAGATTTAAGAAAATTTCAATAATAATAATTCTTTACTCAACACCCAATAACAATTTACAAAGACATTTAAAAGACAAATCGTTAAAATAAATGTAGCAATCCACTTTCACACTTGCTTTTAAACATATATGCAGGTAGCTGTTCCTGGGGAAAAAAAACTTCCACGCCTCTGTCTTATACATTTTCTTATAAATTATTTTCAGCATTTTTGTAATCCTCATTGGTAGATTATAAGTGATGCACACGTATATATTACAATAAGTGCAAATTATAATACATTCAATTTCTTTACAGTCTACACTGAATCTTATACTAGAAGACAGTTTTTCTTACCTTATGTGAAGAAAGAATGTACATTTTATGCAGTAATGGCTTTCCTTATTTTTTCACACCTATAATGCTGTTTTAGAACAGAACTTTTGCAACAAAAGAAAGCTTGCTAAATTTTGTCAGTGTCTGATCCCTTATTGACATAAAGTATATTGTATTTAATAACACTTTGTATCTTGTAAGAGCTAAATATTCTTATCTAAAAACAAAAGAAAAAAAAAATATTGGTATATTTAGAGGGAAAATTATTGTGAGAAATAATGAAAGACATTTTGATTATTATAACTTAATGGCTATCTCTAGAAAACGTCAAGCACTGATTTGATGTAAAGGACAGATATGCCCTCTGGTAATAGATGATACTTAGGACATTACAATGTAAACATCCTGCTCCCTACTAGTAGTGATCACTTATATGTACTTTGGGAGATTACCTGCCATTCACGTCAGAATTAAACTACTGAGACAAAAAAAAATGTTTTTAAAAAAGCTGTAAAATTGTTTGTATATGTATAAAACACCTCCATGTGATACTTTGTTCTGATCTTTACACCATTAAAAAAATGAGCAATGCACACACAAACGTCACCTACAGTATAAGTGAGCCAAAGAAACACACATTCCTGCAATTATTCAACTCACTGGTTATATCAAAGCTTCTGTAAATATCTGTTTACAGTTACCTTCACTCTGAGTTGAAAAAAGTGTGCTACTTCAGCAGTGCTTTTCTACATCACAACAAGGAGAGCCAACATCATGGATTTTGATCCTTTCCACACTATGCTTTACTGTCTCAAACTTTAAGAGAATGCAAATTTTGCAAGTGGACGACTTCTGGCTAAATAGATTTCTATCCTTATTCACAGGCTTTGGCTGCATTATGGACTTTGTCCACAATCCAATTGTTAACATTGATACTGCCCCAGTGATTCAGCCAATCCATTGGCACTGTCAATGGGTGTCTCTGCAGTGTTAGAAAGGTTGCAGGATGCTGGCCCAACTGGGCCGGTAAACACCTCACCCTGAATATCAACTCTTGTTACTGCATGATAAAAGAATTAAAATTTGTTTGTGTGTGGATATAAGAGATGTTAGTATAATAAAGCCACAATTCCAGATAAATATCCATTGTCTAAAACAGAAGAGCTAACAACATATTTTCAGGCCTCTGCAGATTTCAGCAAACTGGACCTTGCACATGATTATTTATAAGTGCCATTATATACCACTAACTGGAACCTGACTGGTATTGTCTTTTACCTGTGGGTCTTCAAATTCATACAAAATGCTTTTAGATTAAGCTCAATTTGAACCTGTTTTCCAAAGATCATGTCACTGCTAGCAAACATCTCTGGCATTTCAGTATATCTGAATGACATTGTTATACTGTACATGGCCCCACTCAGATACAGCAGGATATTCACTTGCAGCAGGCACTGCACTGGTTGGAACAAAGCCAGATCACCTTATATGTGGATACATGTATTTTTAGTGCTCCAGAAGTTGACCTTGATGGCCAAAAACCTAATTACAATTGAATCTAATCCCTGTTGTCCAATTTGGTATGGTATCCTAGCTTTACTAGAGCTTTAAATCAGCTGTGGAGATGGCTTCATTCTTTGGCAGAGCCAATTATTACCTTCAATTTCTAAAAAACAACAGTTCCACTGAGGGCCCTTTTGAAGGAGAATGCTACATAGGCTTTAATTACAGCTTGTACACAGACAATTCATGAAATCAAACACCAGCTCACAAGGCCACTTACAACAGCCAATTTCAGCCTTTCTATCCCTAACCTGTATGTGTGTGCTAGATCTTCAATCATGTTGTCTGTTAGGCTTTTCTCTGAATTTACTATCTTATTCTTCTTTATTTATTTATTTGGTTTAGTGCAATGCTTTACTAATATACTGTATACCCTGCCGTTCTTTCTTAAACTCTGTGAAGTGCCTTAGCATGTGAAAGGTGCTATATAAATCCATCCATTCATACATTATCCAACCCGCTATATCCTAACTACAGGGTCACGGGGGTCTGCTGGACCCAATCCCAGCCAACACAGGGTGCAAGGCAGGAAACAAACCCCAGGCAGGGTGCCAGTCCACCATAGGCTATATAAATAAAATGTATTATTATTACTCTGGACACATGATGCCTCAGCTGGATACTGTTTTTAACATATAATTAATGTTTTGGACAGCCCAGTTACCTTTGTCTCCTGTGCCCAAACAGAACTGAGTATGAGTACTCACTGGGGTCCGGGAAGTGGTCAGGGTGGGAGGCCCTAGCTTGTCTTTGGGCCCAGGAACATTAACAGATTTCTTTATGACTGGCGTTGCACTGATCACCAGGCTTTAACCACTCTTCTAGGCAGCAGGGGATTGGGTCAAAAGCCACTAAGGCTCCTGCGGTGGGCAAACCATTTACCAACTACAAATGTTGTATAAAAAATGTACTGTTAATTGCATAGTATTATAATACTGCATGTCTGATTAACTGACAGCACTATAACTGAGGCCCATTGTCTCACTATATTTACCATGAAATAACATGCCAGAGAACAATTGTGGATGACAAAATATTAAACCAGTAAGAAAACATTTTCTTTTATTCAGAAAATATAGAATAGAATAGAATTGATAAATATGTACAAAGTTGATGAGGCCACTTAATAGTTATTTCTAGGTTTCATATCAAATTGAGATATCAAGTACAAAGATGTGACCATAAAAGCTTTGACAAAATGATTTAGTAGTTACTGTTATTACCTTGGGTCACAAGGTACCACAATAGTTAATGTTGCAACTTTACAGTTCCAGCATCCTGAGTCTGAATCCTGAATATTGTCTTTGTGGAGTTTGCATATGCTTCCTCTGCGTGGGTTTCCTTTGGGTACTTTGGTGTTTCTGCCATATTCCATAACAGATACAAGTTAGGTTATTAGGTGATTCCAAATTGACACCTATATTTGTTTAGGTTTGAATGTATGTGAGTTGGGGCTGTGATGGACTGGCATCTTGTCCGGGGCTGCTTCTTGCCTTGTGCTCAGATAAGTTACAGACCCTCAAGAACTGTCAGTTGGATTAAACAAGTTTAAGAATGATGTGCTATATTTTTATTTCACAGAATCTATTTTGCTAAGTATTATATTTGCTTCATTAAATAAATCTATGCCATTATCAAATGATATGACTGTGAAAGATATGCCCTTTCTGAGCATCTGCTCTGAAAATATCTCTTAATATCTCTCTCCATCTGCATTTATACTTTCTTGGAGGGTCTCAGGGGAAGCCATCTTAAAATTTCCATTCCAACAAGCAGCAGAAAAACTACCTATAAAATACAGTAGTACGGCCTCACTGCAAGAATAACTCTTCATAAAAATAGAAATTATATTCTTAATCATATACTGGTATTTTGCATTATGTTTTATCTAATTACCATTTTCAATAAAATTAATGATTGTTAGATTATTAGATCTTCAATACTATATATATGCAGTACATGTAGGTATATACTGTATATATATATAATTGATTAAATATATGCATTCATGTTTATGCAATATTTATAATATTTTGTGAAGTATTATAAAACATTGTTTAACAAAAAATATTCTATTTCCTTAATACCAAACGTTTTTGATGCTAAAAAAATAAACAATTAGTAAACACAAAGCCTGATCACATGTAAATGTTTTCATTTTTTCCAGCATATAAGTGGGTGCTTGGATTTAGATTTTTTGTTAACAAGCATGCACTTCAACCAGTGGACCACTGGGAGACAGCATTGTATTATAAAACAGATGAAAAAATTTTACTTCAAGACATTCTTATTTCCTTATCTTTGATGCAAATTAGTATTTTTTACATAAATTTAGTCTTGTGATCTTACACCTACATATTAGCAAAGCATTCCTCTAGCTTAAATAATGATTTTAAAACTGCCCTGGCTTGTCCTGGTTGCTAAACACCAGATTTAGAATTTTGTGCAGCATTTATTAAAAGTAATTCTTGGGACAGACAGAGCATTCATGTACCATTGAAGGAAACAGAGTCAACAAGACAAATATCAAGGACTATTTCAGAGAGAATGGCAAGCACCTCAAAAAAAAACAGTGGGTAGATGCTAATTAAGTAGTTGGAATTCCAAGTACAACATTATATTGTATTTCTTGTTGTTGTCTAATATAATCTAAGTTATATAATTAAAAAAAAAATGCATTTTTTAGTATGGTAAGTTGACTCCTGGCTCACACCAAATAAAATTTCAGATGTTACCCCAGGAAAAGGATACCTTTTGTTGAAGGTTTAAAAGATTGCTTCCTACCAGAGCACAGTAAGTATTCTAGATTACTGAATTGAAAAAGGTGAAGACTCAGCTAGTAGACAGGCTACATCTTTCCAGATGTAACTTGGAGACAAAATAAAAGGTGAAAGACTTATGGGTGAACAACTTTTGGACATAAGCATTACGCTAAACTAGATCATTAGTCAGTCAAGGATAAAAATATTTCTTTAGTTAGGCTTAATAAAACAGTGAGATTTTGATTTCCAGCTGTTTATTTTAACTTTTTGAGTTACACCCTGCAATCATTTTGCTCTTGTCTATTTTGTGATATAGTGGAATGTATTTGACTCTTTGTTCTAGGCCAGGTTTCCACACAGAGATTTCATGTTACAGTATATACAGTCTATACAGTCATGTAGGGCTATTTCATAAAGTGTGTAAAAAGTAAATGACATAGTATGAGAAATGTGCTACAGTTCTTCTGTAATGTAGTTTTAACTTAGGAGATTTACTTCACTTGTATCTCATGTGTGTGTAAAGCAGTGATTATGTCTGAAGAGGGAGAAAATACCAGGACCTCCAAGTACACCACCAATTTGTGTGTCTGAATTTTTCTAGTGCTGAACAAAAAAGAAAAATGGAAGCCACAATCTATTCTGGTAGATTCGGGTGAAAGGCAGGATTCTGTCTTGGATAGGATGCCAGTGCATGACAGGTCACATTCACACAAAATTTCAATGAGCAATTTCAGTGACACCAGTTTCTACAGTGAAGTGAACACCAGTTTCTACAGTGAACTTCTAAGTGAAAACCAACAGGATTACAACATTTATCAGATATCTTTGAGGATACCATACATCCTGACTCTCTAAAAGGGTTCAATACCAGATGCAGCAATCTTGTGCTATGAGAATATTGGAGCTGTAAATATTACTACATTCTGAGCTTCAACCTAATTAATTTCTTTAATGCAATGGGAACAGATGTAATGTACTGTATTTTTTCTACACTTCTTACGAAATATGCATGATATTTATTAGCTACAAATACACTACTTATTTACTAGACCTTTACTGTCCATTTATCATTACACTTTTCTTTTTACTTCTCTTTTTGGTGAGAAATGGAATCTGAATGGGAGCTAGGCACTGTATTAGGTATAATAAAAACATACTAAGAACTCTGTAGGTTCATGTAATACAATGTACAGGTCTTAATTAATAAGATTAAAGATAATAAAAATAAAAAGGTCTAATGTTAGTGAATTTATTTTTGTGTGTTTGTGTGTGTATGTTCTTTAATGGACCAGAGTACCATTCACAGCTGATTCCTGCTTTACAGTCACTATTGCTGTGATAGACTTGAAAACACTGCCACATTAAAATGGAGATAGCAGGTTTTAATTAGGGACTTTGAAATGATCCTTTAAAATAAGGCTATAGATTTATGAATTTTCTATTAAATGACAGTGTATGAATATAACTTACACGTCTACCCAAATTTACCAAAAAGACCAGAAACAGAAGCAAAATAATACATCTTTTGTAACATAATGCTGATTACAAACTGCAGAAGCAGACATGTTAAGAAATACTATCAAAACACAGTGAAACAATACACTCAATGCCACTCTGGGCCTTGCTAAACAATATGCCCCTGTCTTGTTGAATCTCCTGCTTATTTGCTTTTTTTTTTTTTCCATACAGGCAGGAGATCTCTTGTCTCCATTATACTTCCCGTCTTCAATCTCCTCTTGCTGGGACTTTTTGTACACCCTTTAAATAGTACTTCAATTTTACTCTCTTGAATAACTTCTGGGTCAATTATTGTATTAAATAACGATCTCTAGATTTAAAATTAATCTGGAAAAATTAAAAAAAAGTTTTTTTTCCAATATATTAGCATATAATAGTATATTAAAAGACTGTCTGCTGATTGTTTCAGAACAGGTTAAGTATCTATGAATTACAGTTCAAAGGAATTTTAAAGATCTTTTCAAACACAACCTTGAAAATTTGATGGAAAGCACTAAAGAAGATATCAATTAATGGTCACCTCTTCTGCCATTTTGAGCTGAAAGAGTTAATATAGTTAAAATGAATTTAGTCCCTACCTTTTTATTCCTTTTTTTATTTTCCTTTTTTTATTTAGATATTTTTTTCAGTTGTACTACTGGGTTGTGAATATTAATAATATCTACTATATAATAAAACACCAAGGTCTATGTGTCCAGTCCCTCTGAGCAATCTGATTTGTCGATTTGGTTTTAGTAACACAATGAAAGGGGAAGTGTGAGTGTGAAATGTTTGAGGAGGAGTAAAGGCATATGACACATGCTGAGAGAGTTACCTTCAAAGATGGCAAGTTAAAAATCGGTCAGGAGATGAGAAAGTTGCCTCAAAAATAATGACAGAGTCTGAGAAATGGGCTCGAGAAAGGAACCACCAGTTAAGAGATGGTTAGACATGTAAATACAGAGGAAAGGCAGATACAATTGCTAGTGAGGCAATCAGAAGAAGAAGAATTACAAACCTCGTTGGATCTGTAAAAAATCTTGAAAGTAGTTTTCTTTTTATACTGGCCATTAACAATTATTTCACTCAAATATAAAAAACTAATATAGAAAACACATAGAAGACACTGTATAACTTTCATTCAATCTCTAACTAAATAAATGAACAAGCCCCAATACACTGTATTAAAATAATTAGTTGACAGAAGAAAGGGAAAGAAATCTCAGAAACAAATGATGGTGATCTTTATATCATTGCAACATTGATATCACAACTTCTGTTTATTCTTATTGTTTCAACCTTGCAACCAACAGTCAGTGTTGGGGGTAATATGTAAAAATAGTATGAATTATGTAGTCAGATTACTTTTTGAAGTAATCTATACTAATAAAAGGCAAAGCCCTCACTGACTGACTGACTGACTCATCACTAATTCTCCAACTTCCCGTGTAGGTAGAAGGCTGAAATTTGGCAGGCTCATTCCTTACAGCTTATTCACAAAAGTTAGGCAGGTTTCATTTCGAAATTCTACATGTAACGGTCATAACTGGAACCTACTTATGTACATATATACCAGCCATAACCTGCAGCTCGGTTGCTGTGTGAGGCGGAGTTGCGTCCCTCATCGTCACGCCTCCCACGTAATTGAGTGCCTGCCCATATAAGCCTGTCCGTCAGCGGCAATCCAATAGAAACACTCTGCTGCTAAATATTCGCAGGTGAAGGACTGTGCTTATGCAAACAAAGATGAGATGGTCAGGGTGGTGTTTGGCACAAACTCAGCGAAAATGTGAGAGAAACTTTTGAAGTGCCGGGTTTTAGCTAACATTAAATAAAGCTGTGGACATCGCACAAGATAGCACAACACAGCTGAGAACCTTCAATGCATGTACTCTGAGCGGCTCACGTGAACTGACTATGAACGCAGTATGCAGAGAACAAGGAAGAGCTCCAAAGAGTGCTGAACAAAAAACGCATTACACAATTGAGAAGGCAGCAAAAGAATATGAAACGAATGACGCATACAAGCATATTCATAAGTGCAGCTACTGCGGGAAACAAAGCACTGTGTAAACCTGAAGTTTAAATTAAGTTCATAGACACGCTGCCGCTGGTGTTTGTCATGCCTACGACGAATACGATATTCGCAAGATACAAGTTTAATGAGAAGACGCATTGCCGGGTCTGAGCTAACATTGCAACATCGCACGAGATAGCACAAGCACAGCTGAGAACCTTCGATGCATGTACTCCGAGCAGCTCACGTGAACTGACTGTGAACGCAGTACGCAGACAAAAAGCAACAGTACCAAAGAGCGCTGAACAAAAAACGCATTGCACAATTGAGAAGGCAGCAAAAGAATATGAAGCGAGTGACGCATACAAGCATATTCATAAGTGCAGCTACTGCGGAAACAAAGCACACGGTGGAAAAAGTCAATGTCCAGCTAAAGGAAGACAGTGTAAAAAAAACCCGTGCATGCAGTGTGTGATGTCTCAAATAAAGAGGAAGATGAGCTGTATATTGATGCAGTAAGAAAGGAATCGATGAATGAAACCTGTTATCTTTACAACGGTTGACAAACACGGATTTTAACTTGAACACAACACATCCTCCAAATACGAACCTGATTGAAAGAAATAATGATAATCAAATCCTTGATGACAGCAACACTCATAACAGTCACAAAACAATTACATTGACAATCATGTTACGTTATTTTTAAAATGCTCCCTTTTCTTTTTCATAACTTATTTAACACACTACTTCTCTCTCTATATATATATATACCCCGATCTACATACTGTCAAATAAACAAACCACACGCCGTAGTGCATACGCCTGATGAGCCCAGAATTAGGGCGAAACACGTGTCACGTACTCTTTGCATTATTTGACAGTAAAACTAGTTCAACCATTCTATGATCTGCTTCTCGCAACTGAAAGAGGGCACCGTGGCAGATGTTAGCTGACTTGCTGACCAACCACAACCGTTACCTGGTAGGTAACCACCCATACAGTCAGATTGTGATTCAGACTACAAATGCCTTGAATGTAATTACCCCGATCTACATACTGTCAAATAAACGAACCACACCATATGTGTGTATATATATATATATGTGGATGTATGTGTATATATATATATATACATATGTATATATGTATGCGTATATATATATATGTGTATATGTATCTATGTAGATATGTATGTATATGTATATACAGTGGAACCTCAAGATACGAGTTTAATTCGTTCCAGCACTGAGCTTGTATAGCGAATTTCTCATATCTAGAACAAACTTCCCCATTGAAAAATAATGGAAATCCAGTTAATCCGTTCCGCACCCCCAAAAATATCAACATAAAAATCAATTTTCCTAACAAATAACACTGATAAATAATATATACAAGTGGAACCTCGGTTTGCAAGTAACTTGGTTTACAAGTGTTTTACAAGACAAGCTAAATTTTTATATTAATTTTGTCTTGATAAAATAAGCGATGTCTTGCAATATGAGTAGTATGGATACACTTTGTCTGCTGAGCGTCATGTGATCATAACTGAGCTGATGGTTCTTCTCTCTCGTGCGCGTCTGTCTCCTTAGCTCTCTCGCTCACGCATGCGTCTCTCTCTCTCTCTCTCCTTATCTCTCTTGCTCACGCGCGCCTCTCTCTCTCTTTCTCCTTATCTTTTTCACTTGCTCGCGCGCGCGCCTCTCTTTCTCTCTCTCTCTCTCCACTTGAGGGCATTATTCTCCGTTTGCATGTCCGCGATAGTTTTGGATACATTTATATGGCGAACTGCTACAGCGAAACAATGAAATCACAAGCGCACAAACGTGTAGATCCTCACGCTACGGGAGAACAAGGAACTCTGAGTGAGCTGACGTGCTGGCAGCGTCAGCTTGGGTGAATCCCCGAGTCGAGGCGGATCGGGAAACGCGTCACGCATACCCACAGCCTGGCTCATGGCTTGTTACGCGAGCCAATGCTCGTATTTAGATCCAAATTTTTCGCTCATACTTTCCTCGCATCTTGAATTTCTCGTATACAGAGCTGTTCGTATCTCAAGGTTCCACTGTATATGTTTATATATGTGTGTGTGTATGTATATATATATATGTATGTGTGTATATATATATGTGTGTGTGTATGTATGTATGTGTGTATATATATATATGTATGTACTAGCAAAATACCCGCGCTTCGCAGCAGTGAAGTACTGCATTCAAATTTTTATTAAGAAGAAAATTAAACCTTTTTAAACTGTGGGACAATATGCCAATAATTAATTTTTAAGGATCTCTTTGTATACCATGTTGTCAGTTCGGCCCTCCGGTTGTAACATGACCAAGCTGTGCGCTGAGCTTACTCTTGAGCATGTAACTTACAGTTGGCCATGTGAACAGTAATCTTGTCTCAAATCTCACAGCTTGGATTGCTGCTGTCATAATCGGTTTGAGTTTCATGGTTTGTTTCAATTATGACAGTATTTGCAGGATTTGTTGTGTTGAAGTGAAATTTACATCTGTCAAGCGTTGTAAGCACACAACCGGTTTCATCAATAAAATCACATCCAGCTTTTGAGAGTTTAAACATTCATAAACATCAAAGTGTCCACTACTAAATCGTCACCTGTGAATCTAAGATGTTTAAGAGGCATTGGCGGTTGTCCAAAGGAGTAAAATATTTGGCCATTTTGGTACACTTGAAAGCGACAACCGAACAATTCAGCGGCAGCCATCAACTCACATGCAGAACCATAGGTGAAGGGCTTAAGAATTTCACTCTTCTAGTGCTCCTGTGTAGTATAATTATCTCCTGTACCGTCATCAGTCCACACCTTGAACCTGTCCCAGTCATTCAATACATAAGACAGAATGTTCCTCCGGATATCAAGAGTGAGCCTGATATGGCCGTGCAATATGTAACAAAGAGAATGGAAAAGGTAGGTGGTATCTCCGGCATGGAAACCACTCGGTAAGTGACAGTTCTTTGATCGATAGAATTTCTTGAAGATGGGCCCATAAGTAACAAAGACTGTTCAAAAGTTGAATATGGCGGCCGACAGTGGCATCATACTACCGAAATAAGTACGTACATTGGTTTCAGTTAGTGGAGGGAAGCCGCCTACCAAATTTCGAGAAGATGGGGCCATAAATAAGAAAGTTCAACATGGCGGACGTTGTTGACCGTTATGACCATTACGCGTAGAATTTCGAAATGAAACCTGCTTAACTTTTGTAAGTAAGCTGTAAGGAATGAGCCTTGCAAATTTCAGCCTTCTACCTATACGGGAAGTTGGAGAATTAGTGATGTTGGAAAATTCAATATGGCGGCTGACAGTGGCGTCATACCACCGAAATAAGTATGTACATTGGTTTCGGTTAGTGCAGGGAAGCCGCCTACTAAATTTCGTGAAGATAGTGCCATGAATAAGAAAGTTCAATATGGCGGACGTTGTCGACCGTTATGACCGTTAAGCGTAGAATTTCGAAATGAAACCTGCTTAACTTTTTTAAGTAAGCTGTAAGGAATGGGCCTGCCAAATTTCAGCCTTCTACCTACACGGGCAGTTGGAGAATTAGTGACGTTTGGAAAATTCAATATGGCGGCTGACAATGGCGTCATACCACCAAATAAGTACGTACATTGGTTTTGGTTAGCGCAGGGAAGCCGCCTACCAAATTTCGTGAAGATGGGGCCATGAATAAGAAAGTTCAATATTGTGGACGTAGTTGACCGTTATGACCGTTACGCGTAGAATTTCAAAATGAAACCTGCTTAACTTTTGTAAGTAAGCTGTAAGGAATGGACCTGCCACATTTCAGCCTTCTACCTACACGGGAAGTTGGAGAATTAGTGACGTGTGGAAAATTCAATATGGCAGACGACAATGGCGTCATACCACCGAAATAAGTATGTACATCGGTTTTGGCTAGCACCGGGAAGCCACCTACCAAATTTCGTGAAAATGGGGTCAGCCTTCTACCTACACGGGAAGTTTGAAAATTGGTGACGTTGGAAAATTCAATATGGCGGCTGACAATGGTGTCATACCACTGAAATAAGTACGTACATTGTTTTTGGTTAGCGCAGGGAAGCCGCCTATCAAATTTCGTGAAGATGGGGCCATAGATAAGAAAGTTCAACATGGCGGACGTTGTCGACCGTTATCGACCATTATGACCGTTACATGTAGAATTTCGAAATGAAACCTGCTTAACTTTTGTAAGTAAGCTGTAAGGAATGAGCCTGCCAAATTTCAGCCTTCTACCTACACGGGAACTTGGAGAATTAGTGATAAGTGAGTCAGTGAGTGAGTGAGTGAGTCAGTCAGTGAGTCAGTGAGGGCTTTGCCTTTTATTAGTATAGATATGTATATGTATGTATGTATATGTATGTGTGTATATATGTAGATATGTATATATATGTACAGTATATATGTATGTGTATATATATGTATATATATATGTAGATATGCATGTATATGTATATACTGTATGTATATGCATATTTGTATATTGTAAACGGCACTATATAGCGCCTGACCCGACACAGATTGGACACTGGAGGCATGTGTAAAATAAAATGCTTTTTTATTCTTCTTCAGCTGGAGGGCACATCTTCCCCGTAATTCCCCCAGCCACAACACAGTTCCAAGCACCAGTAACCACTAGTGCAGCACAATCACAAACGCTCCTCCTTGGCACCATCACTCCTCCCTCACAACTTTGTCTTCCTCCACCCGACTCTGGCCGATGAGTGGTGGTTACTGGCTCCTTTTATAGGTCACCTGGAAGTGCTCCAGGTGTTTGATCACCAAGATCTGACGGCACTTCCAAGTGTGATGAAGCTGCTGTCCATATGGGCTCAGGAGTCCCAAACACAGCACCCCCTGGCGGAGAGCCCTGTGAGAAACTGAGGCACTTCACCAGGCCAGGGGGGCGGCCATCTATCGTCCAGGGGGAGGCATTGCACTGTCCAGGGCTGCTCCTCCTGAATACAGTGTGCAGGGGCGTCCCAACTGGGCATGGACGCCAGGCGCCTGTCACAATATGTATATATATGTTTATATGTGTGTGTGTGTATATATATATATATGACAGCAACACTCATAACAGTGACAAAACAATTACATTGACAATCATGTTACGTTATTTTTAAAATGTTTCCTTTTCTTTTTCATTACTTCTTTAATACATTACTTCTCCGCTGCGAAGCGCGGGTATTCTGCTAGTAAGTAATATAACTCAATACTTATTTTATTGAAGTAAATATTACTGTTACTGAGTTATTACAGATGCTAATTCACTCCACTCCAAAAAAACAATTACTCCATTATTTTACAGAGGTATCTCCGTTACAAAGAGGTTGCCTGCTGCTGTCAGTTTATCATGCACCCACGTGACAGCTGAGGAGGAGGTTAAGCACATGCATAGCATGCAATCAAGTGAAAAGAACTGCACAAAGTTATAAGCATACATTTAAACTTGTATGGGCTCAGGGATAAATTTAAACAGCCCAGTTTAGGGTCACAAGGAGTCAAAGATTATTGTAGCACCACCGGGAGTAAGGCAAGAAGCAATTATGTTAAATGATACATTGGTCCTTTGCAAGGCTGAATCTCACAGCTAGGCAGAAAAGACTGTAATCAACCCTTAAGCAAGTTTTTGCTATAGATATGTTTAAACAGTTTGATCAGGTGCTCACACCACAAATCTGGATGCAATTTACTTCACAACACATGGAGGACTATTATGTATTTATAAAACACCAGAAAGTTATCAAATTTGGCTGTGTTTCTGATCATTGCCATGGCTGATAGATAGGGTTACAAAAACAACAACATTTATTTATATAGCACATTTTCATACAAATAATGTAACTCAAAGTGCTTAGTTAGGATTAGGATTAAATAGCAAATGCTGCCTAGTGAAATATTAAGTTTTTCATACAAAACAAGAAAAACTAACACAAAAGTAATGCGCTATTTCTGATGCATTACATTTTTAAATATGTAATTATAGAAAATATGAAGTTACTTTTTTGCAAGTAATGAGTAATATAAATAATCTATTTTTAAAAGTAGTGCTTTTCAACACTGGTCTTCAGCTACAAAGGGTTAAAATTGGTATGCTTTCCATCACATTTCTGGCACAATCTGGCAATATGCATCTTTGAATATATTGTTGATGTCCCAGGGCTCCAGACATTCAAGTTGCTAAAATCCATGTTTCCTATGCCTTCTACTTTTTTCTTTTACCTTCAGTTGAAATTAGTCCTTAAGACTTGTGGAGTTTCATTATTTTATCTTCCATCTCATCTTCTTTTTGTGTGTGTTTTTTTGGTTCCTTTCCCAGTTGCCACACCTTATGCTGTTTTGTGTAAATCATGCTATAAATACTCAGTTTGGCAATGTGACTTTTAATCTTCTGTCTTCATTTTCATAAAAGAAATTAGCTCTGTGTACTAAGATAGATTGAAAAAATTATAAGAACTTTACAAAACTATTCATTTGAAATGCATTAATTAAAAAAAAATTAAGAATATTAGATCAATTGGACATATCCTGTTTGATCTGAAAGTTTCTTTTATAAGAATGGAGACCCTATCCACAGATTAATCAAGCAACCCTTCAGTTTGAGTCGAAAAGACTCTATGTTGAGGTGGACAAAAGACGGCAATGGAAGAATATGAAAGAGTCTGCAGATTTGCACAAGCGCCTTACAAATTCAACCTCCTGCCTCCACTCTCTCAAGATCTGTGGCTCAAAGACTGTACTCCTCAGGGATCTAAGGATGGTAGAAAAATTCCAGTTTCAAGTGACAGCTGAGAGCAAGCTTACCATAGCTGTTTTTTTTTTGGTAGAATAAAAAGTAACTTTTTAAATTCACAGAAAAAAATGAATTTTACTCCTATTAGCCTTGATATACTGTTTATTGAATATATAATTGAAAAGTTCAGTAATATATTTGCAATGAAATATTAATTTTTAAATGGCTTTTTTGTCATATTTTAATTTTAATTCCATCAGGTGTATAAAGGTATCAAATTTACAAAGTCTTATAAAAATTACCAATTATCCTGCTTTGTTTCACTTTTCTTGAAAAAGTTCTTATGTATTTCTATGGAGTAAAACTCCAAGTTAGCCTTATTTGCATAATCCCATTTTTGACTTTTGTGTGTGTTTCAGATTTCTTTTAATTAAATGTTCTAAAGTCACTCTTCAAAGGGATTTATTTAATTCAATAGCTTTTTCTTCTTGAGCCATTCTGACTAGACAAAGTCATTCTTATCTTATATATGCTTATATAGAGTATATATATAAATATTGGAAAAAATGCATAAAAATAACATCCTTCACAGTGTGCTAAAATAATACTTCTGACTGAAAATGCTTTTTGTGATGAAATATAAAATATGGAAATTCTTTGGTTCTGTAAAACTTAAAGAGTGAATTTCTTCTCCTTCTGCTAATATTTACTAACATTTTAACCACTATTAATACTGTTTTGGAATATTTTATTATTTTATAATTATAGACATCCAAATACATATCAGTTGGTTTATATATGGCATGCTTCCACTGATGTGTCAGGGTAATGAAGTAGTTAGCACTGCTCTCTCACAGCTACAGGAGATTAAGTTGAATTTTAGGAGCCAGGTACTGCCTTGGTGAAGTCTGCATGTCCTTCCTGTGTCTGCCAATACTAAATGAGTATGTTGATGTTTGTGAGCATTTGTTTCAATAGACTTAGTGCCCTGGTCATGGTTTTGTGCTTGCACCTAATGGTGCCGACATAGGCTTTGATCACCTTAAATAGTAATGTGGATAAAGGAAGAAAAAGACTGAGCCCAATATAATGCACATACTTCACAGTGTCTTTTGATCTCTGATTCTGCACATATTTGGTTATTGTTCTTTTATGATAAAACTTTTTAAAATTCTTTAGTGGTTTTCAGCTTTAAACATATTCAACAATCTAAACAGTGTGTACTGTGGCCGAGCACTGTCCTGAAAAGATATACCACAATGCAACTAAAACTTAGTGACACAATTCTTACCTGTACCAGCAAACATCCAAAGTTCTCAGTGGTGTCCCCTGTACTCTCAATATATACAGTCTAAATTAAATCAATGTAGAGTGTTCTGGAATTTTCTTAATTAATGCCAATATAAAAACAGTTCCACAAGACATCCTAAGTTGCATAATATGAAGCATATCAGAAACATCTTTTCTTAAGCTTAGACTTTCTTTCACTTATTGACTTGATTTTTGCTTCAAGTGTCCCTATTTTGTTACTGCTTGAATTTCCCATTTTGGCCATTATGCTGCCTTTCGTGTGTACAGTCTGACATGTCTGAACATGATTTTGTATTTTTTCTGAGTTAATTCATGTTTTGTTCATGCTCCAGTCCAACATCCACCTGCAGCATTGCCAGCAGCAAACACGTGACATTCGGGTTACAAAGACATACTCTGAAGTAGCTTCTTTAATACTTTAAAGCTGCTACCATGCATGGAGAGCCTCTAAGCTGCTGCAAGCATTGTACAATCTGGTTACATCGGCTGACAGTAATTCCTTACCCTGTGTACACCACTGCTACATGGTTACACTCAATAGTTACCATACGTCAAAGTTCAGAAGGAAATTTTAAAGTATTAAGCAGAACCTTTTCTTTTTGGAAAATGGCACTAGTATTTCATGAGTTTATTCACTCTAATCCTGTGTTCCCTTATTAGATGTTCCTTTGCCTGGTGCCCTATCACAGTTTCAGAAATATATAATGCCAAAGGATACTGGTATGTTTCCTTTACTGAGCACTACAAGCACTACTAATTATCAGTGTCTGAGGAAAGGCCATCACAAAAAATGGTATGTCCGAATCTTTTGTTACTTGTTGCCCCTGCCCATTCCGAAAAGTACTGGCTTTCATTCCAGGCAGTACAGTTTTTGATGCCCACAACCTTTCAACATAGGTAAACTTCAGTTCTTCAGGAATATGCCAGTATGCTTTATACAAATGCCATCAACAAATCATATTCAATACAAGATATATCTTTCATTCTGATTGGCTAATAGAAAGATTACTAGCTCTCTGTCAATTACTTATGGCTGTGTGTAATGTTGTCCATTGAATTTTATTGTGTTGGCTCATCTTTCTAATTAATTAATTTAACCTTCTTACAATTTGACAGACTAAAAACTGAGAAACAATGCCACAACACATGATGCAAAACTGCTTCTGCTGATACACAAAGCAAAAAGCACAAAACATTCAGAAGTTGCAATGCCAGCCCAGTCCTCATTGCAATATTAACATCAATGGTACTAACTTCTCAGTAAGCAAGTTTTAGCCTACCTACATATAAAATACATAGAATATTTTTCATGGTTGGTCTGAATAAACAAATTAGAGGTTGCAAAATTTCCCCTGCTGCATTTTAAAAAATAAATTTTGGTGGTTTTCCACCTGTATATCACTTGCAAATTGTCACAAGTGTGCCTATACAGAAAAGGCTTCTTCCATTAGAATCATCTAGTAAGAAAAGTGATTGTTTAGATAAAGAAATCAAAAAAGAAAGCAGCCCTAAGAAGAAGGAATTATTGACCATGTGAAAGAAAGAATCAGAGTGCAATGGTTAGGAGTCACAAACATATTGAAAATGGGTTGAGGCCTCCAAAGCAAGCCACAAAACGTAGGCCAAGGCTACTACTCACCTTCCCAGAATAGGTTCACCCCAGGCTACCTTACATCCCAACTCCAAGGCAGACTTCAGCCTAACTAGGCTCAAGATGGAGAAAGTGGCTTTTAAGGTTTAAATACACTTTAAAGTAGCAAAATTTCATAAAATGTCTTTCCAGGAAGAAAAAACACACTGAAAAATAAATGTTTATAAATGAAAAAATTAAAAATGCTAAAATGAACAAAAAGGAGTTGCCTAAAAGACAACCCGAGGTAAACAAACACAATACATTAAATCCAAAGGAAGAAGCATAGATAGATAGATAGATAGATAGATAGATAGATAGATAGATAGATAGATAGATAGATAGATAGATACTTTATTAATCCCAAGGGGAAATTCACATAATCCAGCAGCAGCATACTGATAAAAAACAATATTAAATTAAAGAGTGGTAAAAATGCAGGTATAACAGACAATAACTTTTGTATAATGTTAACGTTTATCCCCCCGGGTGAAATTGAAGAGTTGCAGTGTGGCGGAGCAACGATCTCCTCAGTCTGTCAGTGGAGCAGGACAGTGACAGCAGTCTATCGCTGAAGCTGCTCCTCTGTTTGGAGATTATACTGTTTAGTGGATACAGTGGATAAATAAAGTTAATAAATAATCATAAACAAGAAAATCCAAACAAAAAGCAATACTTAAAGAACTTATACAAGCTCAAAATCACTAAATGAACTGTTAGTGAGATTTCAGCAATGATGAAATTAGGTGGTCTCACCTCTTGAGTACAATACAAAGAGTGGGACATAGAGATTAGAGAAAGTTTTTATCTGCAGTTGTTAAAATGTAAGAATGTAAATAGATTAAGATTTTTTTTTTTTTTAATAAAAAGATAGACTGTATTTGACGTGCAAGATGGGGAGACATGATGAGCAAAAGTGTCCTAATTAAAAACAACTTCAAATACTTATTGCACAGCTTAGGCAACAGACGAGCAGCATTGAACCAGCATGAGAAGTTACAGATATAGCCCCAAACACTGGCAGCATTGGCCCTGCTGTGCATTAAATTGTATTTATTATCTTTGTTTACTTTACCATACATCATTTTGACTCCTGCTTTATAATGTAAAAATGTTAAAGAAAGGCACTTTAGCCTCACCAGGTCTTTTATACTGGTGAACAGGGTAATGCTGGAAATTATTAGCCTTTATTTACATATATACCGCGCAAAACTAACCTATTTGATATTCACTCATCTCTTCTTCTCATCACAGGGCTACCTCAGTTTCAGTATCTCATTAATGGCTGAGACTGGCTACTTCAGCATCAATACCTTCACAAGGTCCAAAAGTCACGAGCCACATTTCTGTGAGGATGCTCAAATCACTTCCCTAGAAGAGGCAAATTTTTCAAACTACCTTAGCAAAGGCCAAAAGCTGCCTCAAGGGCTGCACTACTGCTGCAGTGTCCCAGATAGCTACCTTTGAAAAGGCTGCACAAATCTAATAGAATGAGAACACTTCACACCTGAACAAACATACTTCACATACTTTGACAAGGCCAGGTGGTTACCTTTATCTTTCACTTTCCTGATCACAGCCTTTGCCAGAGCTATACTAATAATGAGTCACTTGAACAAGCATAGATTTTTATTAAACTCATCACTAGGGCAGAGGGTATCAATAAACAGTGCAAGTTTCAGTGAAATAATAGTTAAGCTTTAATTTAACAGTTACTTATTTGCAGAGAAACCAAACATTAAATGCTAGAAATCAAAAGTACAAGAAAAAATACAACCTGAACAATTCAAGTCAATGTCCATACAACAAGCTTTGCCTCAGTATAGGGAGAAGTATGTGTAAGGTAAAGAGTCTATTGTTTTTCATGCAAATGACACATTCTTTACAAGTATGCACTGCCTTAATGGCTTAGCTTTTGACGTTGAGGTACATTTCAAATGGCACTATACTTTGGTCCTCTGACAGCATGATGTTTTAGCATTTCTCATAATTAAAGCTGTGTGTCATCCTTCTCTCTCAAAAGCTTTATAGCCTCTGCATTAAGAAAATAGCAGTGAATGATTTTATACCAGGTTTGGCTATTTTTAGTAAATGATATCAGTCAAAAAATGGAACTGAGAATTTCTCTTGGTTTTGCTACTTGTCAATCTGAACTTATTTTAAGTTAATTAAGAGATACAAGCTAAACACTAAAGTCCCCAAAAGTTTCTATTTTACATCTTATTACAAGCATATACACCCTGGTTAGTTTATCTGAACTTAAACATATACATTCTAATAGATAATAACACTTGTTTTCACATTTTTTTATACTTACTTATTTCCCCATGTTCTTACTTATTTTTCATCCCAGTATTCAATTTATTTAGCTGGTGGTTAAAAAGAAGAACAGATCCAATGGACCCCTTTTCTAAAGTGGTGGTAAACTTCAACAACAACAACATTTATTTATATAGCACATTTTCATACAAACAGTAGCTCAAAGTGCTTTACATAATAAAGAATAGAAAAATAAAAGACACAATAAGAAAACAAAATAAATCAACATTAATTAACATCGAATAAGAGTAAGGTTCAATGGCCAGGGGGGACAGAAAAAACAAAAAAACTCCAGACGACTGGAGAAAAAATAAAATCTGTAGGGATTCCAGACCATGAGACCGCCCAGTCCCCTCTGGGCAAACTTGGCCCATAATGTCTTATTAAACGATAGCTTCACTTGCTAACCCTTCAAATACTTGTCTTTATTCACAGTCCTGTGCCTGCATTTTGCTCCCCCAAACCTTCTGCTAAACACTAGTCTGAATACACACATAGAGATAATTCTGAAGTAAAGCATACAGTTTAATATTATGACACTTATTTAATAAACTTGAAACAATTACAAATCTCATTCACATATTTTCTTGTTTAATCATTAACATTAACATATTGGTTGTAAGGAGAAGAAAGCACAGTACAATATGTGTATTTTATTTCATTTTCAGTTATTTAAATAAAATTATAGAAAGTGAAACTATTACTAATACCAAAATCAATCTTGGCGGCACAGTGTCTCAGTGGGTAGCGCTGCTGCCTCGCGGTTAGGAGATCTGGGTTCGCTTCCTGAGTCCTCCCTGCGTGGAGTTTGCATGTTCTCCCCGTGTGTGCGTGGGTTTCCTCCGGGAGTTCCAGTTTCCTCCCACAGTCCAAAGAATGCAGGTTAGGTGCATTGGCGATTCTAAATTGTCCCTAGTGTGTGTGTGTGTGCACCCTGCGGTGGGCTGGCACCCTGCCCAGGATTTGTTCCTGCCTTGCACCCTGTGTTGGCTGGAATTGGCTCCAGCAGACCCCCGTGACCCTGTAGTTAGGATGTAGCGGGTTGGATAATGGATGGATAGATGGAAATCAATCTTAAATATATATATACCGGACAACCACAAACCAGAGACACAGTAATACAGCCTACAATAAATGAATAAAATGAAGGGTTTTATCTATATTCCACAAAGTGCCTTCCAAAAAAACACCTCTTCCAACAATTAGCCACAATTATACAATAAATCAACAATAAATCAATTTTTCCTCCTTCTCTCCTCCACTGAGTGTTGCCCGCTGTCTCCCGACTCTGTCTTGTCCATGTGTGGCACCGGGCTCCTTTATAAGCTAGATTCAGGAATGTTTCTGGTGCCATTCTCTCTCCTCCATGAAACACTTCTGGGCCATAAACAAAGTAGTGTAGTCCGTCCCTGACAGCATCCTCATTCGATCCCAAGGGGCCCCTACAGGGCTGCACTTCATCTCCATTTCTCCAGCACCTCAGCGGGTATCCCAGCTGGGTTCTCCTATAAGCACCACTGCCACCTAGAGCATGGGGGAAGGATACACTCCGAAGTTCCAGCTTCTGCTGGTCCATCCTTTATTTTATATGGGCTGGGCACAAAGTGATCCATCCATCATTCCTCTCAGCCTCCCATCCAGGTAATATACAATGCTACTCCCTGGCGGGGATACCCCTTCTTTTCCCACTATATGTAAAGTCATGCATATACATCTGAGGTTTACAGTATGTCATTAGAGCTAAGAACTACCACTCCGGAACATGAGAAGGCACTGTTGCTAACAGTACCATCTTTTCTTTCTCCCACAGCCCTGAGAAACTGGCCATTGAGAATAATTGACTCTGACCTCTGGTCTGTCCATAATAAAGCCAAGATGTAGAGAGTAAATCATAGAACAGAGCTCCCTCCTGAGTATAGACCACTCTACAAAGCACTGAACCATGCTGATATGTTATACTACTTTGAGTTATTTTATTATTCTACAAACCATTGTGCACCCGTTTCAGTTTTTTGGACACTGCAAATATTAAAAGGGGTGACCCGGTATATATATATATAAGTGGAATTCCATCCATTTAACAGTTACTTCCTATTGGATGTATTAATTGTTAATGTTTAAGATGCATCATCTATTAGAATTTATTTTATAATGCATGTAGGAATAAAAAACATTGCACTTTTAGTTTTATTCTATACACTGCTTGGGAATATACACATAATTTTGAAGTTTGTGAAACCTAATGTTTACTTATACATGGACATCTAATTAGAACTGCTTTTTAACCATTGGAGACAAACACCAATGAAGTTCCTTACAAACCTTTTGATCATTTCCTATAGTATACAGGGCTTGTGTCTTCAGCATGCATTATATAATATACATTTTCTTAAAGGTATTTACTGTGTGATGTTTCTGTTATATTCATCCATCCATCCAATTTCTCAGATTATCCAGAGCATGGATGTTGAGAACTAGAGGCCTATCCCAGCAAGCATCAGAAACCAGGCAGAAACAATCATTGGACAGGAACACACACAAATACCCACACATGCCCACACACACTAACATCAATTTAAAAACACCAATTCTCCTAACCTGTATGTCTTTGGACTGTGGGAGAAAACACATGCAGATACAGGGAGATCATGCAAACTCCATGCTGGGAGAAGCTATACAGTAATGTGAACTGTGCTCCCAATGTTGTGAGGCAGTAGTGTCACCATATTCAACCTATTATTTTCAATGTTGCTACATGTTATGTTTGTGTAGATGCAGAGAGATCAGATTATTCATTAGAACAGGTCTATCAAAAAATGATTTTAATTTTAATGTGTAGCAAAGTGGTATAGTTGCTAGTGATAACAGTCTCTAGTTTCCTTCAATACCAAAAGACATATTTTGTCATCAGTAGCTCTAAATTATTCTGGCTTAAAAAGGTTAGGTTTTTTGCATGAGTGTGTCCGCAGAAGAAATTTGACCATCCAAGATTGTTTTTTGTCTTGTGCTCAGTGCTGCCAGGATAGGTGCCAGCTCACTGATCACCCTAAATTGGATAAGTTAGCTAGAAAATGAATAAATAGATGTATGAACTGATAACTAAATACAGTAGATGTTTATAATTTTAAACAACTTGGTACTGCAGTGGGCTGGCGCCCTGCCCAGGGTTTGTTTCCTGCCTTGCGCCCTGTGTTGGCTGGGATTGGCTCCAGCAGACCCCTGTGACCCTGTAATTAGGATATAGCAGGTTGGATAATAGATGGATAGATGGATGTACTTGGTAAAAACTAAATACACAACTTTTATAGTTAAAATTATCCCAAAGGTGTATATACTGTAAATAAAATATTTTCAAGCTTGTATTTCTATAGTGTAAAAACATTTAAAAACTTTCTCACACTCTGGAAGAAAAATATTATTGAGCAGAAAATAGTATGGTATGGTAAATCCAATTGTTGATTAATAGTATAGTACAAAATTATTCTTTTTGATGTTCTTTTTGTTCAGGATTGCAAAGGAAACCCAACACCACATAGGATTCTAGTTCATCACAAAGCACACATATGTACACAAACACACTTAAACATACTTGGCCAATTTAAAGTTTCCAATTAACACTCAAGTCATTGGAATGTTCTAGAAAAAGAGAACACCTAACAAAGGACTCTTGCCACCAATAGAAAAATGTGTCACATACACAATTAGGACGTGAACCAGGACCCTTTCAGCTATGAGGAATGGCTTGAATGCAACATCGCATCATCCCAAAATAAGCAACCATAGATAAAAATTTATCAAAGCTAAAAAGTGTACTGCTATAATTAACATTCTCTTAAGCAGAAAATTCCTTTCCTAACCCTTTCCAGATACTTTTTTCACAATTATTATTTGTTTTGTTATCTATTCTAACTTAGATAACATAATGCATATTTACACTTGCAGCAGGCTGACTTTATATACCTCGGATAGGAAGTTGTTTGATAAGTCAGTAGCTGGAAGAATTATTTCCTACTCTCAGACACCAAACCAACATGCAAAGCTCTCACGTATTTCTTTCTGCATTGCAGGATATAGCCACAGGATATATCGAACGGCAGGAAGTCCTACCTGGCACCAAGAAATCCTGCTGCTAAAACAATCTGCAAAACTATCAAGGTAAACAGTCTGTTTTGCTTCCATGTACTGTGGGGAGTGATTTCTTTTCTAGGATGCTAAATGTTTATTTACCAGGATATTAATAGAAACACTCTGCATCCTTTTTCTAGGAGTGCAATAAAAACAGCTTTTGCTAAATACTTCTGACTGAGCAGTGCTTACAATTTGGGAACAGAAGATATTTCTTGTGAATATGAATTAAAATGCATACGAAAGAAACTGTTGAAAAGTAACAAAGTAATTTATCATCTTACCAGTACTATTCAAAAGTACTAATCCGTTTGTCAACAGTATGCAACAATCCTTTTTACTTTTATAACAAAATCAGACGTCTTATGACTTGCAATCAAAGTAAATTGAGCATTTAACAAGGTAATGTAATTAACGTAAGTTATATCGGCTTTATTTTGTGACTTTAAATTGCCAATAACAAAATCCTAATTTAATAAATAGCGTTCATTAACTGTTAATAAAGCCATCTACAGCAGATTTAGAAAATACTCAGACCCCTTCACTTTTTGTACATTTTATTGTGTTGTAAATTTAATAATAAATGGATAAATTTGCCATTTTTCTCCATCAATCTACACTCAATAACTGTAGCACATTTAAGGCAGAGAAGACAGGTTCTTTCTTCTAACTTTTGTGAAAGTGGTGCCAGATTAAAATGTACTGTAAATTGAATTTAAACTCTCTATATTTAGTCAGAAAAAGAAGGAGAACAAATGTTTTATTTCTCATGTAAAGAGAAAATGTACACTGTTGCATTAATTCATTATTTCATTAGGTTGAGGAAATAATAATAACAACAACAACAACAACAACAACATTTATTTATATAGCACATTTTCATACAAACAGTAGCTCAAAGTGCTTTACATATTAAAGAATAGAAAAATGAAAGACATAATTATAAAAAATAAATCAACATTAACATCGAATAAGAGTAAGGTTCAATGGCCAGGGGGGACAGAAAAAACAAAAAAACTCCAGACAGCTGGAGAAAAAATAAAATCTGTAGGGATTCCAGACCATGATACCGCCCAGTCCCCTCTGGGCATTCTACCTAACATAAATGAAACAGTTCTCTTTGGATTTAGGGTTCTCACGGAAGGGCTTGATGATGATGATGGTCACGTAGACTTCTTCCTTTTAATCCGTCCATCATTGTTGGAGCATCATGAAGCTTTGAGTAGGTGGAGGTGGCGCAGGCCACCACCACAAAGAAACCGGAAAAAGAAACAGAAAAGAGAGTAGGGGTCAGTACCGATTTTAGAGCCACCATGAATAGTTGTTATGATGAATTGAACATACAGAGTATCAGGATTAAGTTAAATACTTCTGTTTTGGTCTGTACAGAAATAAAAATTATATAGTAATGTTTGTAAAATATACAAATTGTAACTATGGTAATAAAATTTTTTAGTTGATAGCATTTCATTAGACAATGGTAGAAAATTATAGATTATTTTATATCTATGAATAACACCTTGTTAGGATTATACAGTTTTTCTGCTGCCCAGCTCCAAGAACATGAGTTCAGTCCACAACACATTCATTGTCTGTGAGGAGTCTGCATGTTTCTTGCATTTTAACTCAGTGTTGCAAAGTGTGCGTGTAGGTTGTTGCATTGTGTGCCTTGACCTGGACTGTGATCCCATCCAGAGTTAGTTCTTGCTCTGTTTCCAAAATTCTTGTGACAGTCTCAGACTCAACCCCGTGTTGGATTGAACAAGTTCAAGAAGTGGATGGATGAATGTTTGTTTAAAAGGAAGTTATGCATGGATCAGCATTACATTATTTTATTTATTATTATGATTTTATTATTTATATTACAATACTAAATTTTATTACGATCTCAACAGTAAATCTGAAAAATGTCAATCTTTCAATCCAGATCATGCCTTGCCCTTTGACTAACCTTTAGGTTATAATTATTTTGTATTTAGAATGTGATTTATGTTGGTGTAAATGATTTGCATTGAAATAGTATTTGCTGTCTGAAGCCCTTCCACTGGTGGATGGTGATAGTGGAGCAAAACGAACACAGTCTTATTAATTACAAATTTAAATTTAATCAGTTTAAATGAAGGCATATTAAGTGACTTCTTTGGAATCATATAGAAAAGCATTATTTTTTATCAAACAGTATAGTGTAAATCACCAATGAGTTGTCAGCATTGTGAGAAGATGTAAATATACAGTGTTATACTGTCTGTTACACACACAGATTAAACCATTCCTTATTACTTCCTTCCTCAGCAAGATAGCATGGACTATACCAGTTTGACTGGTAATTCTGAATTTTTTCCTTAAATGTTTGTTCTGCACTGGCACAGTAATTAACACAGTGTTTGTTTCTACAAGGGGAAAAGTTTGTAAAGAATTTGTGCTTCAAAAATGTTCATAATATATTGGAAATTCATGTCATAAGCTAAGTGATGTTACATGAAAATCATAACACTGAAAACAATTTCTCAGTTTGCAAAAAACTGCCCAATTGTCTGTTAATAAAATACAAAAGTAATGTCTGCATTGATAGGTGAAGATCTAAAAATGTCTGCCCCTTACAGAAATAACATAGCATAACATTGTCAAGCCCACTGGGGTCCTGAATCTAGGATTTAGAGGAACACTGAAAATGGCCCTAGACAGGGCACTAGTCTTAATCAGGGCCCACTTGTATGTACACTCACAAGGGAAAATTTGCAATTGCCATTTAAGCAAACACACAAGTTATTAGAAATGTGAATGGGAAAAAGTGTACCCCAGAACAAAACCTATAAAGAGCAGGGGAGAAGTAGAAACTCCACAAGAATAACTACCAAGCGCAGGATTCAAATACAGAATCCAAGAGGTAGCAGCACTAATCACTGCCCCACCCTGCTGCCCATGATGTTTTATATTCAAGACAGTTATTTACACACATGCAGTACATTGTAAAGATATATTAGAAATAACATATAGTCCAGTTCAATCCAGACACCTAAATAACTCAATGGCCAAAAGTCCAGAAGGATGAATTTAACCGTTTACAATATTTCTGTTAAAATATTGAATAAATATATTTAAAAACATGATAGTAATATTTCAGTGCTCAACAATACATCAGAATTTCCAAATGAGAAGGCATTTCATGCTGCAATTGTCATTTTATTGAATACAAGATGATCTCCATATCAAAATGAACTGCAATGTTTAATTTCTGTTGACATACTGCTTTACGTGTAATTTTTCATTATGAATTTTTTTTTTCATTCCTAAACTCGTTAGGCCACCTTAAATAGCTTCATTTTCTGTTGTAGCTGCTGTTAATGAGGACTCATGTTTCCAGTTGAAGATGTTATTTTCATCAGTGTAGAAGTTGTATTCTAACTTGATGAACTGGCATTATTTCCATCTTATTTCTTTGAGCTTTCATTTTCAGGACTTAAGCACATTTTCAGTGCAGGTCAGCAAAACGAAATGTGTGGGTGTTGCCTAATCATGTGTAAATTTAGGTAACACACTTAGTATAAGGAGCAGAGCCCTTGCGGCTTATAAATAAATTTTCTATTCTCTTCCATCATGAAGGAAAATGTAGACCTATAATGTATTCAGCTAAAAGTTTGGTTGTATTCTAGATTTTTTTCACAATTGCAATTCAAATCAGCTTATTCATACACTGTATAGAGTTCTTTGGTGCAGATCAGCTTAGAATGCTTATGTAGATTTATGAATAAATAAACAACTAACTGAAAAATACAGAACCATACAGCATTTTAGACACATGCAAAACAGATGAATAAACAGATGAGACTCATAAGCTTTGGGTAAAATATAAGAGTTGGCCAAGCAGTAAGCAAAAACTTCATTTGACAGTATCCATACAGAATCTAAGCCTTGATGGGGCCCAAAGTCCTTTAGAAAATACAATTTCAGAGTATGATTGACCTCATCGCCTGCCTGTACAACTCTGGAAACCTGCTAATATTAGAAAAGCTCATAACAATATGTATTTAAATGACATGGGAAATACATTATGACTTCAATACTTTGTATTTTTCTTCTATGTAAATTAAATGTTTTTTTTTTTATTGTCTTTGCCTTTACATTGTTTGTAAAGTAATAATAAATCTTAAACTTAAAATATAATTTTACAGTTGTAAGAGCATATTTACTAAAAGGTTTGAGAATCAATACTTTAATTGATTTACAAGTGTAATGTCAGATTGTAGTTTTGTTATTGGAGAATTCCAGCTAAGGTAAACAGAATATTCAGATTTAAAATGTACACTAAGCAAAAAATAATTAAAGACAAGTAAAGCAACTATAGATAGTTTTTTGAAAAATACATACAAGAGCTAATAAAGGAATACAGAAAAGCGTTCATAGGACTATGCATTAAAAAATATATAAAAATGTGAGCCAGAAGGCTTCATGGAGTTCAAAACAACTATTAAAGGAAGTGTCACCAACATGATTAATCAGTTTTACTTCTCTTGCATCAATTTGGACAGATTAGGCAAGGTAAAATCTAAATTTGGTTATTCAATTTAGACTCAGTAAATGCTAAAGATGTTAAGATTTGCATTGGGTTTGACACGGATGGACAGGATTAGAAATGAGTACATTAGAGGGTCTGCTCAGGTAGGATGGTTTGGAAAGAAAGTCAGAAATTGCATTGGTTTGGACATTTGCAGAGAAGAGATGTTGGGTATATTGGGAAAAGGATACTAAGGATAGAGCTGCCAGGCAAGAGGAGAAGTGGAAGGCCTAAGAGAAGGTTTATGGATGTGACGAGAGAGGACATGCATGTGGTGGGTGTAACAGAACAAGATACAGAGGACAGAAAGATATGGAAGAAGATGATCCGCTGTGGCAACCCGTAACAGGAGCAGCTGAAAGAAGAAGAAGAATTGAAGAAGTAAAAAAGAAATTGTATAGTACATCATATGCTAAATTGTGAAGAAGACAAAATTCAAAGTGATCATGTTAAGCTGTTTTTCATACTGTTCAGAGTAAGGGTTTATATCCAGTTATCCTCAAAATGTCCTCTTCTGTCCTATACTGCACTATACTGTGCAGTAAGACAGAAAAAACAGAGATGAAGACTACAAAATTGTTAATCAGGTAAACAATGTAAAAAAATGGTTGCCAGGCTAAATTTGAACATAGCACCATTAAAGAAATGATGCAGATCCCTAAAATAAATTAAAATTTGAGAGGGTAGTGCTTAAGGACAAGGAAGAGCAGTGAACATAATAATAGCTAAAAGCAAAATATTCTTGCAAAATAGAAAGTGATAAAACATGTCACAAAACAAATTAAACTGACTACTCATTCTAAAATTAATACAATGAAAAGTAAAAGACACAAATAAATCAACAGAGTAATGATTTATAAGTTTATCCATAAACAAAACTTTTTATATATGATAAACTCCATCCCATTTCTGGGCACCATAATGTTTGAGACACAGCAATCCTAGCTATGTTAAAGCAGTCATATTTAGGACATTGTTGGATATCCCAATGACTGAAGTCTGTGATTCATAGGCATCACCATGTGCTGAGGATCTTCTCTGGTGATGCTCTGCCAAGCTTCCAATGTAGCCATCTTCAGATGCTGCATGTTTTGGGGGCTCATCCCCTTAAGTTTCTCTTTGGCATATGGAAGGCCTGCTCAATTGGATTTAAATCAGATGACTGGCTTGGCCATTTGAGAATTTCCATTTTTAGTTTTGTAAAACTCCTGTGTTTGCTTTAGTAGTATGTTTGGGATCATCCTCTTGTTGTATGATGAAACTCCATCCAATGAGTTTGCGGGCATTTACTGGAACTTCACAAGGTAAAATATTTCTGTTCACCTCAGGATTCATTGTATAACTGGAAATTAGGTCTGCCAGTACCTGTGGCAGCCATACATGCCCAAGCCATAACACTCACCCCACCACGTTTACCAGATGGGGTGGTATGGTTTGAATCCCTGGCAGTTCCTTTTTGTCTTCACACTTTGCTCTTGCTATCACTGAAACAGCGTCATCTTTGTCTCATCTGTCCACAAGAGCTTTCTACAGAATTCTGTAAGCTCTTTTCAGTAATTTGTCACAAACTGTAATCAGGCCATGTCATTTTGTTGGCTAACTTGTGGTTTGCATCTTGCAATGTGGCCTCTGAAGTCTTCTGCAGATAGTAGTCCCTGACATATACACAGCTGCCTCCTGAAGACTGTTTCTGATCTGTCAGACAGGAATTTGGGACTTTTTCTTTACCACATTGAGAATTCAACTGACATCAGCAGTGGAGGTCTTCATTGAAAAGGAAAAATGTGCTTTATCCCAAACATTATGGAGGGCACTGAATATTGTTCTAACAATGCATTAATTAATCCAATAAATTAAATTACTTGAGCTGATTTTAGACCTTCAGGGCACTAGGATAAGGGTGCATCCAATACAAAATAAGACATCAGTCTTCTGCAGGATGTGTTCACTCACACTGGACCAGTTAGATTTGCCAGTTAATTTAACCTGCATGACTCTGGGTGGAATGGAAAGACTCACAAATATAATGACCAAGCTGGATTTTTAGCCTAATCCCTGGGATCTGTTAGGAAGCATGGATGACTACAACACTGTACTATTCATAATTTAATAAAATTTGCTACTAAACATTTCAGTTTTGAAACCCATTGCATCCATTAAAGAAGCATTGATGGAGGAGTTTTAGATTGTCTTGCAGAAGCTGTGCCTATTTCAGCAACATTAGGCATACATAAGATGTGCACAAACCTTGGGTTGTGTATCATCACAAGGCAAACATGCATGTACAACCACACTCACTCTAAGCTAACCTTCATTTATTTGGGACTGGTAAATAAACAACATCCACATGGTCACTGGAAAAACATGAAGAACTTGCTTAGAAACTCCCAAGGGCTAAGATTTAAACTTAGAAACTCTGGAGCTTGAAGGCAAAAGCAGTAACCATCTTAAACATTTTAAGTAATGCTAAAAAATATGGCGTTTTTGACACTATATCCAAATCTTTCAGCACTGAATAAATTCCAGGAAAACACATTTATCCACACAGTACACTGACATACTGTAAGTCACCATGTTTCTACATGCTAGTCTCTTTATCTGCAACATCACGCCTCTGAAGATACTGGCAAGCAAATGGCATTTCGAAATAAGAAGAAGTGTAGCTGTAAGCAGAACAATTAAAGTTATGTAATAGTGTTGGTGAGCACAGTTCACTTCTGAGTGTTGATCTTTTATATTTTACACCATACGGTCTTATTTTATTTTAAAATCAAGTGTTATTTTATGTTGCAAATAAAAAATGCTTAACTATTGCAATTTACATTCCGGGAAAGTAGTAGGATGTTTTGATTGATCACTGAAATGGCAGCTCGTCTCACATGACGTGTGGAGATACTGTGTTTTTAATGTATTGATTTTTGTCAGGATATTCTAGACCATGAGAACGAATTAATTTTTTGTTTTTATTGCTCTGTTTAAAACTGTTCTATTATATTATATTAAAATTATATCAAGATATTTTGATTCACATGTAAAGTTGTATGGTAAATTATTTAATTGGTTTTTGATTATACCTTTTAAAAAATACATTTAAAACACGAAACTAGATTATTCTGTCCAATATGTTTGAATGAGAATTTATGCAGGTAGTTAGGGTGACACTTAAGAAATGTTATTTGTAAACCAGACAGTGCAAAATTCATTTCACATCTGAACAGTACAACTATTTACATTTACATTAACGATCCATTGTTATTTCTGTAGTATGGTAGTGCAGTTATTCACAGATAGATGTGGCTCTAGGACATTGCCTGTGTGAAGTTTGCTTGTTCTCCCTTTGTCTATGTAGGTATTCCTTTGGGTACTCTAGTTTTCCACCTTTTTCCCCAATTAGATGAACAGAATATTACTTGAGTGAGCTCTGTAATAGACTGGTGACCTTTATAGATCTGTTTCCTACATTACACACATCATGGCCAGAAGAGACACTGACCATGCAACCCTGAACTGAATTAAGTGACTTTGAGTATGCAGATATACAGTATATCGCTATGGTTTTGAATAAGCTACAGTTTGGTAGTATATAAAATCTGTTTTAAAAGTGTCCATTTTGCACATTCAACTCTGGAGTCATAATGTATACTGGAAAAAGAATGAGATTTTACAATTATGGTGTCAACTCAGCTCTAATCCAACTGAAGGTATTGTTTTCCCTTGGTTAGATTACTTTTTAAAAATTCTGAGTGCATTTTGACTGTTTACCTCTGAAACCAGAGATACCAGATTACCAGTCTCTCATTGATCATTGCATTGTCGTTCCATAGGTGATCATTCCAATACTGCATTTACAAGCAGTTTATTTATATTTTGAAAACAGGGGAAGGATATGATGGCGTAATGTAATAGATGATTATACAGTAAGGTTTTCTAGTTTAGTCAAGATAAGATGGTAATCTTTTTCTATTTTAAATTGTAAATACATTATGTAGAAAAACATCAAATCGTATCCAATCTGTCGAGGCAGAGAGTGAGGAGAGACAGAGAAAAAGGGCGAGAATACAGGATAATATAGAACATAGTATGATGTTGCGTCGATCGTTTAATGAACCAAAATACTGGAAGCCGTTCCCATTTTAGTGAACAAAGTGCACAGTCGTACCTAAAACGTTCGCATATTTAGTCTTTTTTTAAGCAGGAGTGAATGCGTTCCAAGGCTTCCTTTTCCCCCTGCCTCGCTCTTCATGTCTCTCCCTCTCTCTTTCTTTTTTCTCCGTTGATTGTCTGAAGGAATTTTGACATTCCAGAGCGCGGCACAGACACATAAGGAAGAGATTTTTTTTTTAAGAAGAGGAAAACATTTCAAGCTTCTGAGAGGCACAGTCAGAGTCTGTGACACACTTAGCGCGATTTACCCCTTCGCACTTATGACGTTACCTCCTTCCTCAGTTTAAGGACTATAAAGATTTTGCTGCTAGTGACGAGCAGTTCAGAGCTCACTCCAAGTAAACACTTGCTAAAGAAGATGCGCAGCCTTATCTTTTCTCACGTTTTTTTGACTCTTTTACTTCATTGATTTTACGCAATTTAAAGGAGGATTTTTCTCTTGTTTAGTCCAATGGTTTATTAGCTGTCGCCAAAAAAGGAATCACAACGTTTTCACATCCTATCATAAGAAGATTTTTCTACCCACCTGTTCATCTGGAGGCTCCAATATTGTACTTTTCATTTATCAGATGGCACTACAATGTCTTAAACAGGACTGATATTGGGACATAGTTGATTTTTCAAGCTATATCATAAGGTATACTTAACCTTTTAAAACCTCCCTTTGAAAAATGGAAAACCGGATTATATAATTTCCCTGGATATGTTTATTGTTCATTCAATAGAAGAATTATTGTCATTTAACAACGAACAGCTCTTTTGGAACGTCTTCGCGTCTGCAGATTGAAGCTTTATTATTAACGGGAAAATTTATATAAATAAAGCCTTGGAAGACTGGCAATTTGAATTTGGACTAAAGTTCCAATCATGCAAAGATTGTTCAGCATCATGCGCTTTATGGCAGTGATGTTAACTATTACCTGTATAATTGGTAAGTGCGGACTTTTTATAATTCTTTAAAATTATAGTTTTCTATATATATTTAAAAACTTAAAACACCACTATACAGATGACAATGTTATACGGCTCATCTTATTTACTTTTGTTTAAAAAATGAAGTTCTCTCAATGAGACTCGTGCCTGCTCTGTCTGTCTGTCTATTTTCTTTCAACGTGCTTTCGATCATAAACATTGAATCAACACTACAGAGTACCAATCCGAACTTCTACCCAAGCTGACAGAACATTTTCAACAGCACGTTATTGAAGTGAATCGCATACAAAAGATAACTAAAGCTTCCTAAGATCATAAAACTATTTTCATAGCATCACCTACGTGCAGTATGTAATGACACACGCCTTTGGATACCTTGGTCTGTATTTCCGTAGTACTGTACATGCGTAGAATGTTATTTATTTATATATTTACATTCCTTTACGTGTTACCAGTAGATACACATGAGGCTATAAGTTATTTGCGATAGGCTTTTGATACACTAAGTAACGAAAATGGACATTGTTCAGAAACTAACCAAAGTATGCAGCAAATAACATATTTAAAGTTTAATTTATATGCGATATCTGGTTAATAATAAAATTACAGTAAGTACGTTTCATGCCTAAGACTGGTAAAAATTACAAAAACGATCTTAAAATGTTTTCACTTGGACTATATTTAATATTTCTCCTCATATCTTGCTTTTTTTTTAAAAAAAAATCGTGCATTTACTAACTTATAAATCTCAGTCGAGATAAACTGAGATGTTAATCATGCAGCTCTTGATACATACATTGATTTTTAATGTGCACTATCCTACATAAATGCTGAGGTTACAGTGATGCAGAACTTTATTAAGCGGTTTTAATACCAGATGAATGGATGACTAGGTAGATACTCATACAGCTTTAAGCAAAATGCAAGTCTTTTATTTTGTAATTCATTTAAAGATGTCTACATTTATTGTCCTATTGATCATATAACCCTTGTTAAAACCGAAATACAGTACAGCATGCAAAAATGCTCGTTATGTTTTAATCGGCATTGAATGTTTTACTCTTATTTTACATCGTACATCCATTTATTCTCTCTACTTTTCAATTTTGCATTCAAAGAAATGTCTCTGTAATGCTTAATAATAAAACACCTAAAGTAAACTGGAGTGCACATTTCAGGAACGGTTTCAAAAGTAATTCAGCTTATGCGTTTATGTTTATTAATGTCTGTGTTGTCATTATTGTTTAAATGTAAATATTCGTTGAGCAGAGGAGCTCTCTCATGTATGCTTTCAACCACTTAATTAATTAATGCTTAATGTACTGTGGCACCTGCGTTTATATTAAATATTTTAAAAGTATTGCAGCTCCCCTGAATACATTATAATGTTTTTCAATATTATCGCTTCCAGATAATGTTAGTATCTGAATTTGTAAAGCATCTCATTATCTAAGCTGCCTTATTAAATTACGTTTTCAGTAGAAAGTCAAACAGAGGGCATCTGATTAGCGCCTGGTCCCTCACATTTTTGAATGCTCGTCACTTGTCTTTTACAATGTGAACGCGGTACTTCCTTGGAGATTGAGCTACAGCTAATCTAAACTAATCTTCTGGTTGTAACATGCTGACTGCAACTTCCGTAGCAAGGTTTACTTTGCACCTGCAGCAGAGTACGTGTTGTGTCCACTAGGTGGTGCTTTATCCCACACTAGCGTCATACTTCTCATTTTAGACACAGAGGTTTCCTTCCATGCCTTAAACACGTTCTGATTATGTTGATAGGCGATTGTAAATTGTAAGTGTAAATGTGTGTGTGTGTGTGTTTGTCAGATAACAACTACTACATTTACAATCAACTCGAGAACACTGAACTCCTTTTTAAAAGGCTTATAGGTAACACATGCATTTTTTATTAGCATCAATATCTACAGCTAGGAAGATCAGATAGATGCTCAATGAAGTGGTTGCCTCCCGTCCAGGACTGGACATTGCCACTGTACACATCAGGGCTCTTTTACTGAAGTAACTGTTTGGGAAAAGAATGAACAAGGCCATCACAATCTTGTTGGCAGTATCAAAAATAGCATTAAAAAAAGATTGATAGACCATGTTCAAACTATTCAGACACAGTCCATCATGTTAAAAACTAAATGCAAAAACTGTGAATGAAAATGTTTTTCCCATCAATTTTTTTCTTATTATTTCAGTCCTCAAGAATGCAACATCTTTATCAAAATAAACAAAAGACAACATGACATCTTAACAAAAGGAAACAGTAGTTCCACTCCTGCTTCTCCTGCTTTGTCTATTTCATTTCCATATAGATTTCCTTAGATGTTCCCCTGTTGTTCAAAAGCGTGGGAAAGATGTAACCGTGGAGTCAAGAGGCTCTCTGAAATTGTTCTTTTTTTGCAGAGGTCAAAGAAACATGACTGATTACCCCTGAAAAGATCAACCTCACTGACTTCCTTAAGACAAGCTAACCTATACAGCTGCTCACCTGCTCCTTACAGCTCATTCTATGACAATCCTGACAATAATAACTGGTCAAGACTTGATTTCTATAATGAATGTTAGTTGTTTGCAAATATCAAGATGTAGAGATGGAAATTCTTACTATCCTTAAACAAATATTACTTAACCACTGAAATTAGAAAATGCTAAATCTGCAGTTATTTGAACTCATTTTATTATTTATTAACAACAATCTTTCATCTGATTTACAAACACAAAGTTACAACTATCAATAAATAATAACTTTAATGAAAAATGTAATGTGATTAAATACTTGAAATGTATACAAACAGTATACTTTTAAAAAGGTTTAATGAGACATACAACACATTGCCTCAATATTTTGGATTTTGGTTTTTAAGACTTGCTACCAGTTTGATGACCTGTACAGAATGTGTGCTGTAATTAATACACTTTTGATAAGCATAAATATGACTGCAAAACTATTTTTAAGATCTTTAATTTTCCCTCTGATGGGATGTTGGTTTGGATCAGTTCCTCACCAAAAACACAAGGAACTCAATTTAAAAAGGTCAAAATAAGTTTTACATGACTAATAAGTGACCAATACCCATTGCAATATCTATGTAGGTATGGAAAATATCTGAACTCAATAGCATAAAATACACCCAGAAGGATATTATTTACTTTGCAGGTTGTTGTTTGCTCTATACAAGTGCAACATTAAAGACTTCTTAACACAAAGTCATTCATATTACACTGTACACTGTATACTGCCAAATAATGCCTCTGTCCAATACATTTGTATTTATTAAAACATTAACTTTTGTTTCTCCTTTACAGATAGTAGGTTGAGCAATTGAGAAATTTGTTTTAAGTTATATGTACCTAATGTCAATAATGTATTCTGTTAATTTAACAGAATCCATCCTACGTGTCCAGATGATATGGTACACCTACCCTTCCTTTGTAATTAAGCTCCTAGTCAGTGCTTGTATATGCACATTAAAATAGACAGATAAAGGATTGTGTGTGAATTAGAAGGAGAGTGATCAAGATATAGCAGGGTTTGAACACCACATAATATGGGTTGGAATGGTATCTGCAATAGTGTATCAGGAAGGGCTTTTAATTATAACACTTCACAGTTATATTGTGATTGGGCATCATCCAAGAAAAGTTCGACTAACAGTAGTGTTGTAATCTAAACAAGACTTCCAATACAGGAGACTAGTGGAGATTGGCATAACTTACACAGTCTACAGTCAGTCAACTAATGACATTGGTGATAAACAAATAGGACCATGTTTGGCTAAACAGTAAGAGGTGGTAGTAGTGGTGTGGAAGGAGATCTCCGAGGAAGACAGGAATAGTTCAATCAATCAGTCATTATTCAGTCACAGGTGAGTACATGGATTCTATGTTGCAAGGCAGAAGAGCAAAGATCCCATGTTTCTCTCGACTTTAAATATTTTTCCTTCCTCCCCCTTCGCCTTACTTATCAATAACAACAACATTTATTTATATAGCACATTTTCATACAAATGATGTAGCTGAAAGTACTTTGCATAATAAAGAAAGATAAAAAAAGACAAAATAAATTAGAAAATAGAATAAGGGAACACTAATTAACATAGAGTAAAAGTAAGGTCCGATGGCCAGGGAGGACAGAAGAAACAAAAAAAAACTCCAGACGGCTGGGGAAAAAAATAAAATCTGCAGGGGTTCCAAGGCCACGAGACCGCCCAGCCCCCTCTAGACATTCTACCTAATATAAATGACCTCACAATCAGTCCTCATTGCATTCAGGGTTCATATGGAAGAACTTGATGATGATGGTCATGTGGATCTCTGGCCTTTAATCCATCAATTTAAAGACTGTACAGTGCTTTGATCAGGTGGTGGTGGCGCAGATCACCACCATAGAAAACCATAAAAAGAACAGCAGAGAAAGTAGGGGTTAGTACGGATTATGGAGCCACCAGGAATGATATTGACAATTAAATGCATATACAGAGTATCAAGATTAAACTAAAATGAAGCTATGAGAAAGCTATGTTCAAATAATGAGTTTTTAGCAGTTTTTTAAAGTGCTCCACGTATTAGCTGGTTGAAATTCTACTGGTAAACTATTCCAGATTTTAGGTGCAAAACAGCAGAAGGCTGCCTCACCACTTCTTTTAAGTTTAGCTCTTGGAATAATAAGCAGACACTTATTTGAAGATCTAAGGTTACGGTTTGGAGTGTAAGATGAAAGGCATTCTGAAATATAGGATGGAGCGAGATTATTTAAGGCTTTGTAAGCCATAAACAGTATTTTAAAGTCAATTCTGAATGACACAGGTAACCAGTGTAGTGACATCAGAACTGGAGAGATGTGCTCGTGTTTTCTTTTCCTAGTTAAGATTCTAGCAGCTGCATTCTGCACTCGTTGCGATTGATTGATGTCTTTTTTGGGTCTCCCGAGAGGAGTGCGTTACAGTAATCTAGTCAACTGAAAACAAAAGCGTGAACTAATTTCTCAGAATCTTGTAATTTTATAAGAGGTCTAACTTTTACTATATATCTTAAGTGAAAAAATGCTGTCCTAGTAATCTGATTAATATTTGATTTAAAATTCAGGTCAGAGTCAATAGTTATCCCATTCTTGACTTAATCCAAGTACATCAAGTTTATTGCTAATAACTTCATTATATCCATTTTTGCCAATCACTAAAATTTCTGTTTTCTTCTTATTTAGTTTGAGAAAATTACTACTCATCCATTCAGAAACACAAGTAAGATATTGTGAATCAAGAGTGTCAAGAGCCCAAAAAGCAGAATATGTTGATCTAAGCATTTCATTTTACGTTGCGTGAATTGGCTAGCAGTTTCTATTTTGTGTACGTTGCAAAAAGGGACCCTAAATAAATAAATGTCATCTTTCCTGTGTCTTACAGACGAGTTCCATAAAAAGAAATTGCCCTTGGTCAGCTTACTGCACCCTGTCTTATGACAGACGCCTGTATCAATAACCTAAGCAAAACAGCTTTGTTAGTTTGGTTTTTTTTTTATCCCTTAGTAACTTGCAAGCAGTTAATAATTTTTTTCTTTCACAGTGGACTGGAACTCAAACATTAGACATTGTAAGACAAGACAGTCACTTGATCTGACATATCCTGTTTGTTGCCGATTCATAATGATTGAAAGACAGGAAAACTGTGATGAAAAAAAAGATGTGATTCAATTGATCCTTTCTACTGAGCATCAATGATTCAGGTTGCAGGTGGTGTAATGGTGTAGAGAACCGCAATGTTTGAATCCTACAGAGAAACCAAACACATTATTACTGAGGTTGATCATGTCATGGCAGAAATATTATCTTTGAGAAAACTGACTTTTTCAGCAAAATAATGCTGCAATTAACAGAGCTAGGTGATTCACAGAATGGTTCCAGAAACATAACACTGAACTGAACTTAAGGCAGGGATCTCCAGGGTCACCACAGCAGATTGAAATGAAGCAAGTTATTTAGCATAGAGATTCCCCATCAGCTGTGGCAGACATTGGACTGAACATGGACCAGCATCTATGAGTTTTTGTTGCAACACTTTTGAGACCATGCCCTGAAGAATTAAACCTGTTATAAGGGCCATTGGGGGAGTAACACACTATTAGGTAGCTGTGTCTAATAAAGTCGCCCTTAAGTGTACCCCTTGAATGCTAATGATACAGTATTTCCACTCTAAAAGAATTCTATTTGTGTTAAGAATCCAGGAATTAACAGATATAATCTTACTATGCCTTTAATTACTTTTAATGGCATTTTGACAGGCATCATTATTCTGACCAGTTGTACAGAGGTTAGTTACTTTTTTATAAGGGATAATACTTAATTACACTTTATAGTTTACAAGCACAATTTTTCCATTTCTAGCAATAATGTAAAAATTCAGAAAGGTATGTTTAAAATTAGGCGTATAGTATTTTTATTTTTTGTCCTGAAGTACTGCAATAATGCATTTTTTATAGATGGAGTTTGTTTTAGTTTTAGAGTCTGTGTAATGGATAATGTTTTTCATATACATTTTTAAAGATTCACTTCTGATAAACAATGTAACAGGTTTCCCATGAGAGTCAAGAATGAATCTTTAAATTTTATCAAATTTAGTTGAAGATACAAATGATTACACAGGATACAGTAAACATTGCATACATTTTCTGAGCTTTTTGAAAGTAAGACTACTCTCCTAACCAGTCATATCTCTGAAATGTTAAACTGTATGTTGTAGCTTTGTTATGTTGACCATTTTGGGCACTTTGATAATAATTGCAGTTAAAAAAAATATTGACAGTACTTTAATTAGAACTTTATGCAACCCTCAGATATTTAATCAGGGCAAAAAATTGAAGAATGCTATAATCTACTTGCTTTGTTTTATTTTAGATCCAAAGCAAGCATGCATTTAGTGCATTCATCAGGTGGTAGGAGGACTGCTATTTATTTATTCGTTGTTTGTTATTTTGTTGGATTGTGATATCTTTGATTTCAGCTTAACAACATATAGGGCAAATAATAATACTGGTGTCATATTTGAATTTAAACTGACCAAGAGGTCTGCAGAATTTAAATACATCTTATACACTGAAGTGTATTTTTTTGATGAAAACACTGCATATATTATTAACTGAATGACTGATGATACTTATTTTAATATATTGCTAATTAAAAGCTAATCTTTTAGCTTCTGAACCCACATCAGATTCTCGGCATTAATCCTGGAGGCCTGAAATAGTTGCGAGTTTTTGTTTCAAATATTTCTAAATTAAAAGACAATTCCTTTTTCTAATGAACCATGTTATTTTACTTTATGCTTTGTTAGCACTTTCATTAAGCCATATTAAAAACTTCTAATATCTAGATTTGTTTTTTTTGAGAATATCAGCAAATAGTTACAGTATGTAGTTTACAGCCAATTTGTGATTGTTGGTCTGTAGAGCTTCAGGGGTGAGAATGAGGAAGCCTGGGAGGTAGAAGACAACATAACACAAAGACCAAACCAACTGTGAAGATGATGCCAGTCCATCACAGGGCACACTTAGTCTCTCACGTATCTACATTATACTCCCATCAGGTGAATTTATTGTTGCCAATCAAACTAATATTAATGGGGCTATGGAATGAAACCAGAAAGTTTAGAAAAACACATGCAGACTCAGGGAGAATTTAAAAACCTCAACAGAAGAGGAGATTGGGCTGAGATTTAAAAGCAGGGCCATAAAGCTGTAAGGCAGCACCACTAAATACTGTGTGACCATCTTATTATAATCAGACACAAAGCATATAATCAAACCTGGGTTCAAAAGTGAGCATTTGATTGAATGTGTAAGCAGAGTTTATATCCTGCTGCCTCCAATCACTCAACAGTGCATTTCATTCACTGAGCAATTTGTAATTAAATTTGACTTTTATATGACCACAAAGCCTCACTGAATACTGAAGCTATAAAGTGTAGCATATAGCAGAAAAAGAATGAGGAATTGCTAAGATGCACCTATCTTAGTACGCTGCTCTGTTAGTGTATTATTGAGGCTTCCATTAATAAAGAAAGCCAAAGTTTTTGCCTGAGCTAACGTGACAACTGAGTACTCCTGAAAGTCAAATTCAAGATCAAGATAAACGTTTTTATCCCACAAAGAGACATCCATTTGTCATGTGCATTACGAAAAAAGAGACATGCAGTTCAGGATGCCACATTTGTCTGCCAAAGCATTAACATCCAGAGAGACCCACCTTAAATGTTCATATTGCTAATCGAAATTTGATCTAGTTAATCTACTATTGTCTTGTTTGATCTATACTTTAGCTTTAAATGGCATTTTTGGTTAAAGTACAAATGATCTCTTGTTCTCACATTACTTTTATTCTGCTTTGCATAGTTCTGCTCTTTGGGTGAAATACAATTTATAGTGAGGATGACCAGGAGGAATCATTTAAAGCTTTTTGAATAAATGTGAAACCTGTCCAAAGGAACAGTACTGTCAAGTTGTGTGCTGCAATATTTTTGAAAGGTGAGCTGAAGCACAGTGAATATCTTATAGAGTTTCTGGAAGGACTGTATTTAGAAGAGTTAAATCACATGAAAGAAGTGTTCGGTGCATTGCTTTCCCGTCCCGAGATTGTATCTGTACAAACACTACAAGCTCTGATGTCAGTCAGTCAGTCATTATCCAACCCGCTATATATCCTAACACGGTGTCATGGGGGAGCCATATCCCAGCCAACATAGGGCACAAGGCAGGAACAAACCCTGGGCAGGGCGCCAACTCATCACAGAGCTCTGATGTATTGTATTTCAATTTGGGTTAAGCAGTTGACCTATGCCACATCCTTATCAAACATTACAGAATGCCACGGAATAGTGCAGCTGGGAAAAAATGTCTACTTTACTAATGTGAAAGCAAAAGATGACATTGATCTTTCAAATTCAGCACTTCCTTCATATCACAGACAGCTATGATACCGGACAATGCATATTCAAGAACCAGTATACAGTTTATTAAATACGAATATTGGTTGAACATATAAGCTTTGCTTGAGTTGTTCCAGTTGGCACTCAATTACCACTAAGAGGAAAGAATCATAGGAAAATATTTAGTGACAATATCATGCGGCTATGGTAAAGCTGGGGCAGCATATTTGAATATGATAGGGGTGTGAAATACCCCAATTTGAAGGGATACCCATGGGTATCTGTTTGCATAGATTTACTTTAAAACATCTACTTTTAGAAAGACTTTGGAAATTGCACCTGCCACTGAAGGGCTTCAGATTCCAAGACTATGATTAGAGAGTAGAGATTTAGATGGATGAATATTAAATCTGACAATCCATTCAAAGCAGGAGATTCCATGTAAATTATTGGACAGCTACTTCTAAATCAAAACAGCCAATGGACCCAAGTCTTTGCACAAAGTGAGACTGAAATTGTCTGATATATCCTTGAACTCTGATAAAAGTAATTTCTCATGCCTATTTCTTAAATTACGAAAAAATGATGCAGAAAATCTTTCCAGGTTTGCACAATACTGAATCTCTTATTATTAAGCCAACATATTCTTTGTTTTACTGAAAAATGTTATTGAGGTGGCACTGATACACAGTTGTTGACGTGGTTGCTTTTCAGAAATGGATTGCTCTGGTCACATCCCACTCATTATCTGTGTGCATGCTACATATTTACCCGGTGTCTATGTGGGGTATTTTTTCTGGTAATCTGTGGCTAGGCATGAGTGTGTGTACGCCACAGTGGACAGGCATGCTGTCCAGTGATGATTTCTGCTTTACTCTTAATGATTCCAGAAATAGCCTCCAGCCTCTACGGACTTCCTGTAACAGAATATGAGGCTTTGATGAGAAATGCTTAGTAAAAATAATTGAGTGCAATAGGCAGAAGTAATTTTATTTTACGTTGAGATAAGTGTACTTTTAGCTTCTTCTTTTACAATTACAATGTGTAATTTTCCTATGTTTGTTCTTGTATTTAAGTTACTGTGTATTGTAATAATTTTATTTTATTTTTTGTTGTCTTGTGTTGCGTTATCTTTTCATTAATTTAGTAGCTCCCATCAGATGTACCTGATAAAACAAAAGAGACAGTGACCATGGGGAAGAAGGTGTTCCATTATAATGTGAAGTTAATATCAGGAGGCATTCAAACAGAACTCTATGAATTTGTATAACTTTAATCCAAATGATACTGGGCACTACATTTACACTTTAAACTATAGTTTACAGTGACCCAGAATTGTTTCTTTTCTCTGGCTTGTTCAAGAAACAGTATCTAAAGCTGAGGTAGTCATTTTATCTGTATGCATCAGATCTTTGCTTTTTCTGGTTTGGCTTCTGATCAAATCTACGTCATCAGGCAGTACTAAAAATAGAAAAAGCCACAGCTAATGTGGGAAAGATGTCTGAAATAAACTCAGATTAGACTTGGTGGGAGGCCATAGGCCAAGCTAAAAATCAGACAAGCATGTATCTGTTAAGTAAAAATCATTGAAAGGCATAACGAGGGTGCTTTGTGTCACGTACTGGTTTACATTTGCTGTGCTCTGTTCATGACAGACAATATTTCAAACCAGAGGATCTTGTATCTTTCAACCCAGGTGTGCAGCTTCTGATCTTTGCTCATTTTCATCTTTTAGATATATAATAATGTGACAGTTTGAAAGCGCAATGCATGCACTCTGTACACAGGGAAGATGGGGGGTAACTGGTAGACAGATGAAGCACCTCACAATAAAGGAAAACACATTTGAACTAATCTAATCCACACTGTGGTGAAATTAGACAGTGAGTATGATTTATGAAGGCTGGCAAGATGAGGCTATAAAGCAGAGAATGCTATGAATTTAATTTTCCAGGGTGAGGACTTCTCCCATACAGCTCTTTATGATCCACTGAACTGTGCACAGCTTTCCCTGGAACAAACCCAGAAATAGTTCAGCAATTAAATTATTAACCAGTCCTCCAGGAAAAGCACAAAAAAAAAAAAGCATTGACATAAAAAAGAAAGAAAACAATACAAATTTGAATATGCTATACCTTCTATAAATGTCAAAGTTTACCATCCATGACAACCCCTGGTGTTGTGGCTCTTACTTTATGGAATGTTGTTATTTTTTTTTTGTTGTGACAACAAGCTATAAAAGGCAGTACAGGACAGACCAGGGCTCACTGAAACTAAAGAAAAGTGTCATGAATTGCTGTCCTTTTTGATTTTTTCTGAGTTTAATAATTATTTCTTATTTAAGCCTGGTTATTGAGTTTTAAACTGTTTTCCTTTTGTTTTTCTCTTTCATTTTATTTTTAGCCTGTTGTTTTTATTACTCATTTTATTTGAATTTACAGCAACACAATTTTGTATTCTAGTGCCATTTCCATTTTGGGTATCTGTTACTGTGATGCTGCTGCTCATTATCATAATGCTGCAAACATATGTTTGTCCAAGTTTGTGGATTAAATTAAAAAAGCGTGCAAGTGTTTTTAGCTTTTTGATTTTTTTGTATTTTGATCTTTTTGCTAGAACTCCATGACTTCAACTTTTTGATTACTTACTGGGTTTATCACACATTAGCTTGTCTTTCTAGTTTTAACCTTAGCTAGTTCCCTTAGCCTACATTCTTCATCTTTTGATTCCTTCCCATTTCTCAGTGCTGTCACAATTCTATCCCATAGCTGTGCAAGAAGAGATGAATGTTGTCTTGTGTCAGTGTACGAGAAATTGCATCAGCAGGGGGAAGCTAAGCCCAGTCATCCAGGCTGTGAGAGCAGGGACCCAGTTAACCCCTAAATAGATCAGTCAGAAGAAGGGCTTCTTGAAGACACCGCCTGTTTAAAGTCACTAAAGTATCAGGGCTAAATGCACACCAGGGCTACAAGAGGGAGGTCTGTTTTGGTGGTCTCCATGTGTGACCACAGGAAAGGATGAGGCTACTATGATCTGAAATTCTCACTGATGTTAGTTTGCAAAGGTGAGATGGGGCAAGGGTTCATTGGCAGAAGGAAAAGAGGCAGGGTGTATGTGTGTATTTGAGAGAAACACAGAGAGAGTTGTGTCCAAGCCACACCACCTATTAGACAAGAACATCAACCAATAAAGGTAGACCTAGACTTAGGCTATGAGGTTTATGATTTTTATGTTTATTTTTATACCATGTACACTACCTGTGTTTAACCCAATTGCCTGCGTAGCTCTTTATTTGATCATCACTGGCGTGGGCCAAGGATGTTAATGGTGTTTCTCATCCCCTTTACCTGAAGACCATAGCTCCTAAGACTTGTGATTGGAAATGTTATAAGAGATGTTAAAAATTATTCAAACTGACAAAAAACAATTGAATAATAGTATTAATGGGGAGAAGAAATCAATTCCTGATAGAACCTTTGAATAAAAACCAAACATTACTGTCTATTGACTTCAGTGCCTGAAAGCAGAGTTGGCACTGGATATGCAAAAATGGCTACTGGTTAACAGCATATTACAAATTATTTAACAAATAATTTTATTTATGGGGCAGCACAGTGACACAGTGGTAGCACTGCTGCCTCACAGTTAGGAGACCCGGGTTCACTTCCCGAGACCTCCCTGTGTGGAGTTTGCATGGTCTCCCCATGTCTGCATGGGTTTCCTCCGGGTACTCCGGTTTCCTCCTCCAGTCCAAAGATATGCATGTTAGGTGCATTGGCGATTCTAAATTGTCCCTAGTGTGTGCTTGGTGTGTGTGTGTGTGTGTGTGTGCACCCTGGGTTTTGTTTCCTGCCTTGCACACTGTGTTGGCTGGGATTGGGTCCAGCAGACCCCCGTGACCCGTAGTTAGGATATAGCTGGCTGGATAATGGATGGATGGATTTTATTCATTCATACACCATATATTGTAACTGCGTAATGCACTACAGTGTTTCAGGGACCCAGGGCAAAAATAATGCTAGATTTCAAGGACAACAAAAAATAATAAGAAATCAATTGTCAATCCATCCAATCATGGTCAATCCATCTATTTAATGTTTAACTTATATTATTCCATCTCAGGGTCAAAGTTTTAGAATCTATCCTCCCAGCATGAAGGACAAGCAAGGAATCAACCATTGTTAAGAAGAGCACAAACATGCATACAGGCAACATTCATTTATACCAGGCCAATTTAGAGTTACCAAATTATTGGACAAAAACATCTCTGTGTTTTTGGTAGGTAATGGAACAAAACCCACAACAAACTAACACTTCGCAGACAGTCACTTGGCAGGATTTACATTTAGTCTCCTGGAGCTGTGATGCAGGAGTTCAAACAACTGAACTGCTATAAAGATCTGACAATACTGCTTGAATGAGTCTTAGGAATACCTTTCCCACTGAGTAAGTTGTTTGAATGTCTTCATATATTAACTGCAAAGCAAATACACACCTCCACCTCAGGGATTAGGATTAGGGTCCTGTGTGAATAAATTATTTCAAAAAGCCCTTCAGTAAGAAAAGCTGTTTCTGTTTTTCATTTGTTAAATCAATGAAGGAATAAAAGTGTAAAACTAAAATAAGTAATTGCAGAAAATAATGTTTTACAAAACGCAACAAAAAGTAATCTACAAATACTTAGAATTAACAGGCTTATATGCTCCTCAACACTAGAAGATCATCTCACCAAATATATAGCTCATTAAAAAGAGTAGGAGACCCCTTCCCGAAATGTTATATAATCTTTATTTTTAACAATTTATCAAATTTAGTGATACACTGTAAAACATCATAATCTTTCAGCATTCTCAGTGATTTTATTTCCCTCAAAATTAAGTGAAAAACTTGTTTAATTATAGTGTCAGTCTTTTCTTTTCTCATAATTGCCAAGAAAATGCATTCAGACAATGATGTACAGTCTTCTGCTCCATTAATCTTTACAGAGTAACATAGCTCAAGATTCAGAAAAAAATTGAAAATGTGCCAGACAAGTTGTATGCAAGGAATATGGTACCCCCTATAAATGATGAGGTCACAATTTCCAAGCCCCCAATTCCATAATCACACACCCACCAGTCTCCACTCCCCCCAACTTTTTAGACAGAGTGGGGCAGTGGTACGGCCTTAAGCATTCATATATTTAACCTTCAACTGACCTAGTTTTAATACAGTACAGTATATCTAATCTGCTAAGTGGATTTAAATCAAGCTATTGGACAAATATATAATAAAGATAATCTGATAAATTTGTATATTAAGCCTCAATAGCAACAGCTTCAATGTTTTGTATCTGTGTAAAGAAACACAAAAACTTGCTGCTAGGACTTACAAATCACAATCACAATCAATCAAATCATAATCACCTTAGCACTATGTCTCTGAACATTCCACATTGACCAAGTGCGTGTGATCACTTTAGGTATACAGTGAAAATGCAAAGTTTCAAACTAAAGCCTGATTCTCATTATTTGCACAATGTTTTAAAAGATGTATTTAATCCATAAAGAAATGGTACAAAGCTAATGGCAATTTTTTGAATATTATATGGAATATTATCATGACAATCTTGGAAGTCTTGCAAATACTGTGATGCATATTATGATTTCAATGCATATGTGTAAATTCTAATAATGTTTTTTCCTATTTTCACAGCTCCAATGCTAACAATATGTTGATTTGGTTATGTGGTGAAAAGCTACCACATTGGTGGAATAAGAAATTATGGCAAAGTACTGGTCTTACTTTTAATACACTTCATATAGTGTGCTAGAAATATACTAACATTTCACTTACTTAGATTATGATATATGTACAATGAGTGTAAGTTAACATCAAAGTAACTGTAATCAATGGTAAATATTCCCAAATATTTCTTTTGGATTCAGTTCCCCCACTTGCGAGAGACATATAAGGGAAAATATTGGAAAACTCAGAGAAGTGTTAAGTCCAGCATTGGTCTTTTCTGGGAGCAAAGCCAAATACAGAATGGAATTGTATTGTGGCAGAAAAATATATTCCCAGACTCTGTGCCAATACAATCAATAATTCAAGGTCCCCAAGGAAGACTGTTAGATACAGGCTAATACATTATTTTTTACTAGTTTTAAATACTTTCCAACATACTATTCTTTTATTTAATGTTTGGATTTACTTAGGATTTAATTTGAAAGAAATCTGAAACTGGCCCCAGTGTACTTTTATCCTAGTCTCTATTTGCTTTGATTTCCAAAGTAAAATGTTTCTCAGGAGACCTTAGTTGGATAGGGCAATGTCACAAAACACAATTCAAAATCTCCATACTAATTCCATTCATACAGTATATCTATCAGTCATTTCTTCCAGTTCAAGGTCATCAAGCCTAGATCCTACCTCAGCAGCATCATACATAAGGTATGCACTAGCACCAGAGAGAGTGCCAGTCCAGGCTAGGATGCATTCACATACAAATGGTCTAGTTCAGTTTCTGGGACCTCCATTCTCTAAACCTTCAGAGACAGCAGCCACCCTTAACCACATTTCATTCATTTTCTGACACTAATCAGTCTGCTGTAGTGTTAATGGAGGTTGGAGAGAAAAAAAGGGAAAATCAGAAAGTAACCCAGGTTGAGATGTCAGTCTATGCATGAATACCAACACTTTCCCAATTTAGAGTTACCAATCAGCCTAACAGCTTGTCTTTGATCTGTGAGAGGAGATCACTGGAGTGAATCCTCATGAAGTTCCGCATAGGACTTAGCAAGGACTCATATCAGAGTCCAAGCACTGTGAGGTGGCTCAACAGCCATCACTAAATTTTCAGTTAATCACTATCAACAGGAGGAACCTTCTGAGGCAGGAAATGTGGTGTTTTAATGTCTCGGAGCAGAATAAATTAGAAACAAATTTCTTATTAAAGTTAATACAGAATATCAAATATATGCCTCTATTTCAGTTATTACATCAGGAAAGAGTGAGTGCATTTATTTAGAAGAATAGTGCTGTTCATTTGTAAATATTGTCAGGGGCTTAGGTTCATTTCCAAGCTTGTCACTGACTGTGTGACATTTTTCCTTCAAGTCTGCACTGCTTTTCTCTTACACAGTCTACTGATGTACAACTTTGGTAATCCAGCATTTCTAAACAGGTCTGGCTATTGGGAGTGTACAGGGATACATAGTTGTTTCCAGCCTTTTGTTTAGTTGTCCTTGCATAATTTCGGTCTCTTGATAACTCAGAAATATGCAAGAATGAACTATGGAAACATATGAACATTCTTTTACATCCTGCTTAATTTAATTAGACAAACGTAGTTTTAGTAATGTTGCCGAAATATATTCAGACAATACTCCCATTCCCACGTGGCAAATACTGGCCACTGGATTTAGAGTGCAGAGTAAACTGTCTTAGCTAGTTGAGGTAAAGGAAAATTCTCCCTTCTCTAGGTTCTGTGAAAGTGTCATCTTTTTACAGCCTCCTTAAGAGCATCTATGATGAATTTAAGGACTGTAGACCCTCTTACTCAGGCTACAATCAAGGATGACATCAGTTTTACTTTTTACAGTTGATGATTTTTCATTAGGTTCTGGATCTCCTCAATCTCATATTGGAAAAGCAGATTTAAAAAAAATGATAGTTTGATGGAAATATAAATACACATTGCAGCATAGTCATGGAGACTGAAACATCTTCATGATTATTTATATGTTTATTTTCACCATGTCTAATTCCTCTTCTCCACCCAAACAGCAGCT